>NW_023331348.1:0-41269 GCF_011100685.1 Canis lupus familiaris
ACACCCAGTGCCCGTCACCCATTCACTCCCACCCCCCGCCCTCCTCCCCTTCTACCACCCCTAGTTCGTTTCCCAGAGTTAGCAGTCTTTACGTTCTGTCTCCCTTTCTGATATTTCCCACACATTTCTTCTCCCTTCCCTTATTTCCCTTTCACTATTATTTATATTCCCCAAATGAATGAGAACATATAATGTTTGTCCTTCTCCGACTGACTTACTTCACTCAGCATAATACCCTCCAGTTCCATCCACGTTGAAGCAAATGGTGGGTATTTGTCATTTCTAATAGCTGAGTAATATTCCATTGTATACATAAACCACATCTTCTTTATCCATTCATCTTTCGTTGGACACCGAGGCTCCTTCCACAGTTTGGCTATCGTGGCCATTGCTGCTAAAACATCGGGGTGCAGGTGTCCCGGCGTTTCATTGCATTTGTATCTTTGGGGTAAATCCCCAACAGTGCAATTGCTGGGTCGTAGGGCAGGTATATTTTTAACTGTTTGAGGAACCTCCACACAGTTTTCCAGAGTGGCTGCACCAGTTCACATTCCCACCAACAGTGTAAGAGGGTTCCCTTTTCTCCGCATCCTCTCCAACATTTGTTGTTTCCTGCCTTGTTAATTTTCCCCATTCTCACTGGTGTGAGGTGGTATCTCATTGTGTTTTGATTTGTATTTCCCTGATGGCAAGTGATGCAGAGCATTTTCTCATATGCATGTTGGCCATGTCTATGTCTTCCTCTGTGAGATTTCTGTTCATGTCTTTTGCCCATTTCATGATTGGATTGTTTTTTCTTTGGTGTTGAGTTTAATAAGTTCTTTATAGATCTTGGAAACTAGCCCTTTATCTGATATGTCATTTGCAAATATCTTCTCCCATTCTGTAGGTTGTCTTTGAGTTTTGTTGACTGTATCCTTTGCTGTGCAAAAGCTTCTTATCTTGATGAAGTCCCAATAGTTCATTTTTGCTTTTGTTTCTTTTGCCTTCGTGGATGTATCTTGCAAGAAGTTACTATGGCCGAGTTCAAAAAGGGTGTTGCCTGTGTTCTTCTCTAGGATTTTGATGGAATCTTGTCTCACATTTAGATCTTTCATCCATTTTGAGTTTATCTTTGTGTATGGTGAAAGAGAGTGGTCTAGTTTCATTCTTCTGCATGTGGATGTCCAATTTTCCCAGCACCATTTATTGAAGAGACTGTCTTTCTTCCAATGGATAGTCTTTCCTCCTTTATCGAATATTAGTTGCCCATAAAGTTCAGGGTCCACTTCTGGATTCTCTATTCTGTTCCACTGATCTATGTGTCTGTTTTTGTGCCAGTACCACACTGTCTTGATGACCACAGCTTTGTAGTACAACCTGAAATCTGGCATTGTGATGCCCCCAGATATGGTTTTCTTTTTTAAAATTCCCCTGGCTATTCGGGGTCTTTTCTGATTCCACACAAATCTTAAAATAATTTGTTCTAACTCTCTGAAGAAAGTCCATGGTATTTTGATAGGGATTGCATTAAACGTGTATATTGCCCTGGGTAACATTGACATTTTCACAATATTAATTCTGCCAATCCATGAGCATGGAATATTTTTCCATCTCTTTGTGTCTTCCTCAATTTCTTTCAGAAGTGTTCTATAGTTTTGAGGGTATAGATCCTTTACATCTTTGGTGGTTTATTCCTAGGTATCTTATGCTTTTGGGTGCAATTGTAAATGGGATTGACTCCTTAATTTCTCTTTCTTCAGTCTCATTGTTAGTGTATAGAAATGCCACTGACTTCTGGGCATTGATTTTGTATCCTGCCACGCTACCGAATTGCTGTATGAGTTCTAGCAATCTTGGGGTGGAGACTTTTGGGTTTTCTATGTAGAGTATCATGTCATCGGCGAAGAGGGAGAGTTTGACTTCTTCTTTGCCAATTTGAATGCCTTTAATGTCTTTTTGTTGTCTGATTGCTGAGGCTAGGACTTCCAGTACTATGTTGAACAGCAGTGGTGAGAGTGGACATCCCTGTCTTGTTCCTGATCTTAGGGGAAAGGCTCCCAGTGCTTCCCCATTGAGAATGATATTTGCTGTGGGCTTTTCATAGATGGCTTTTAAGATGTCGAGGAATGTTCCCTCTATCCCTACACTCTGAAGAGTTTTGATCAGGAATGGATGCTGTATTTTGTCAAATGCTTTCTCTGCATCCAATGAGAGGATCATATGGTTCTTGGTTTTTCTCTTGCTGATATGATGAATCACATTGATTGTTTTACGGGTGTTGAACCAGCCTTGTGTCCCAGGGATAAATCCTACTTGGTCATGGTGAATAATTTTCTTAATGTACTGTTGGATCCTATTGGCCAGTATCTTGTTGAGAATTTTTGCATCCATGTTCATCAGGGATATTGGTCTGTAATTCTCCTTTTTGGGGGGTCTTTGTCTGGCTTTGGAATTAAGGTGATGCTGGCTTCATAGAACGAATTTGGAAGTACTCCATCTCTTTCTATCTTTCCAAACAGCTTTAGGAGAATAGGTATGATTTCTTCTTTAAACGTTTGATAAAATTCCCTGGGAAGCCATCTGGCCCTGGACTCTTGTGTCTTGGGAGGTTTTTGATGACTGCTTCAATTTCCTCCCTGGTTATTGGCCTGTTCAGGTTTTCTATTTCTTCCTGTTCCAGTTTTGGTAGTTTGTGGCTTTCCAGGAATGCGTCCATTTCTTCTAGATTGCCTAATTTATTGGCGTATAGCTGTTCATAATATGTTTTTAAAATCGTTTGTATTTCCTTGGTGTTGGTAGTGATCTCTCCTTTCTCATTCATGATTTTATTAATTTGAGTCTTCTCTCTCTTCTTTTTAATAAGGCTGGCTAATGGTTTATCTATCTTATTCTTTCAAAGAACCAACTCCTGGTTCTGTTGATCTGTTCCACAGTTCTTCTGGTCTCGATTTCGTTGAGTTCTGCTCGAATCTTTATTAACTCCCTTCTTCTCTTGGGTGTAGGATCTATTTGCTGTTTTTTCTCTAGCTCCTTTATGTGTAAGGTTAGCTTTTGTATTTGAGTTCTTTCCAGTTTTTGAATGGATGCTTGTATTGCGATGTATTTCCCCCTTAGGACTGCTTTTGCTGCATCCCAAAGATTTTGAACGGTTGTATCTTCATTCTCATTAGTTTCCATGAATCTTTTTAATTCTTCCTTAATTTCCTGGTTGACCCTTTTATCTTTTAGCAGGATGGTCCTTAACCTCCACGTGTTTGAGGTCCTTCCAAACTTCTTGTTGTGATTTAGTTCTAATTTCAAGGCATTATGGTCCGAGAATATGCAGGGGACAATCCCAATCTTTTGGTATCGGTTCAGACCCGATTTGTGACCCAATATGTGGTCTATTCTGGAGAAAGTTCCATGTGCGCTTGAGAAGAATGTGTATTCAGTTGAGTTTGGATGTAAAGTTCTGTAGATATCTGTGAAATCCATCTGGTCCAGTGTATCATTTAAAGCTCTCGTTTCTTTGGAGATGTTTTGCTTAGAAGACCTATCGAGTATAGAAAGAGCTAGATTGAAGTCACCAAGTATAAGTGTATTATTATCTAAGTATTTCTTCACTTTGGTTAATAATTGATTTATATTTGGCAGCTCCCACATTCGGAGCATATATTGAGGATTGTTAAGTCCTCTTGTTGAATAGATCCTTTAAGTATGATATAGTGTCCCTCTTCATCTCTCACTACAGTCTTTGGGGTAAATTTTAGTTTATCTGATATAAGGATGGCTACCCCTGCTTTCTTTTGAGGACCATTCGAATGGTAAATGGTTCTCCAACCTTTTATTTTCAGGCTGTAGGTGTCCTTCTGTCTAAAATGAGTCTCTTGTAGACAGCAAATAGATGGGTCCTGCTTTTTTATCCAGTCTGAAACCCTGCGCCTTTTGATGGGGTCATTAAGCCCGTTCACATTCAGAGTTACTATTGAGAGATATGAGTTTAGTGTTCATGATATCTATTCAGTCTTGTTTTTGTGGACTGTTCCACTGAACTTCTTCTTAAAGGGGAATTTTAAGAGTCCCCCTTAAAATTTCTTGCAGAGCTGGTTTGGAGGTCACATATTCTTTTAGTTGCTGCCTGTCTTGGAAGCTCTTTATCTCTCCTTCCATTTTGAATGAGAGCCTTGCTGGATAAAGTATTCTTGGTTGCATGTTCTTCTCATTTAGGACCCTGAATATATCCTGCCAGCCCTTTCTGGCCTGCCAGGTCTCTGTGGAGAGGTCTGCTGTTACCCTAATACTCCTCCCCATAAAAGTCAGGGATTTCTTGTCTCTTGCTGCTTTAAGGATCTTCTCCTTATCTTTGGAATTTGCAAGCTTCACAATTAAATGTCGAGGTGTTGAACGGTTTTTATTGATTTTAGGGGGGGATCTCTCTATTTCCTGGATCTGAATGCCTGTTTCCCTTCCCAGATTAGGAAAGTTTTCAGCTAGAATTTGTTCAAATACATATTCTGGCCCTCTGTCCCTTTCGGCGCCCTCGGGAACCCCAATTAAACGTAGGTTTTTCTTCTCAGGCTGTCGTTTATTTCCCTTAATCTATCTTCATGGTCTTTTAATTGTTTGTCTCTTTTTTCCTCAGTTTCCCTCTTTGCTATCAACTTGTCTTCTAGTCACTCACTCGTTCTTCCACCTCGTTAACCCTCGTCGTTAGGACTTCTAGTTTGGATTGCATCTCATTCAATTGATTTTTAATTTCTGCCTGATTAGCTCTAAATTCTGCAGTCATGAAGTCTCTTGAGTCCTTTATACTTTTTTCTAGAGCCACCAGTAGCTGTATAATAGTGCTTCTGAATTGGCTTTCTGACATTGAATTGTAATCCAGATTTTGTAACTCTGTGGGAGAGAGGACTGTTTCTGATTCTTTCTTTTGAGGTGAGGTTTTCCTTCTAGTCATTTTGCTCAGTGCAGAGTGGCCAAAAGCAAGTTGTATTGGGAAAAGAGAAAAGGAAGAAGGAAGGAAGAAAGAAGGAAAAAAAGGAAGAGAAAAAAAAGAAGAAAAAAAAAAGAAGAAAAAAGAAAGAAAAGAAAGGAGAAAAAAAGGGGGTGGGGAAGGAAACAAATCAAAAAGCAAAACAAAAAAAACAAAACAAACAAAAAAAAACAAAAAAAAAAAAAAAAGAACCACGGGGAGTATCTTCTGATTCTGTGTTCTTTAAGTCCCTTGGCTTCTCCTGGAAGTTGTCCGTCTAGCTGGTGTTCTGGGGGAGGGGCCTGTTGTGCTGATTTTCAGGTGTTAGCAGTTGGGGGAGCTGCTGTGCCCCTGCCTGGTGCAGGGCTCAGTGGGGGCAGCTCTGGAAACCTGGATTCAGCTCCGGCAGGAACTCCGTCTGCAGGGCCTGGAGGCTCCGGGGCGGGGCCGCTGATCTGCTCAGCTGGGGCAGGAGCGTCCTTGCTGTCCTGGGCCCTCCCGGCCTCTGCCTGTCCCGGGGAGGCCGGATCCTGGGCTGTGTCCCGGCGCCCTGTGCTCCGGAGCCTGCTGGTGGATTCGCGCTCCCGGCCGCGCAACCCCCTCCGCGGAGCCACCGCCCGAGCCCCCGAGCTGCTCCTGGAACCGCGCAGGCCCCTCTGCACGGAGCCTCTTCCTCTGCCCGAGCCCGGCCGAGCTGCTCCCGGGGCCGCGCCCCCTCCGCGCAGCCTCCTCCGTGGAGCCGCCGCCGAGCCCCCCCCCCCCCCCACCCCCCCCCCCCCCGAGCTGCTCCGGTCCCCCTGCGCGCTGCAGCCCTTAGGGAGTTCGGCGCACTCTCCTGGGCGCGGAGTTGCTGTTACTGTCCCGGGGAGCCCGAGGGCATCCCCTCCCTCCTGGGTCCTGCTCCAACTCCCCGCGAGCCCCTTTCCGCCCGGGAAGGTCGGTGCAGCTCCTGCTCCTCCGGGACGGGGCTCTCCTGTCCTGGGAACTCGCCCCGGCCTCAGCCCGGCTCCTCGCGGGCCCCTCCCCCTTGGAGGCCTTTGTTTCTTTATTTCTTTTTCCCCGTCTTCCTACCTTGATAGAAGCGCGAACTCTTCTCACTGTTGCATTCCAGCTGGTCTCTCTTAAATCTCAGGTCGAATTCATAGATTTTCAGGATAATTTGAAGGTTTTCTAGGTAGTTTGGTGGAGACAGGTGATTTGGAGACCCTGCTCTTCCGCCATCTTGCTCCTCCCTCAGTTTCCCTCTTTACCATCAACTTGTCTTCTATGTCACTCACTCGTTCTTCTACCTCGTTAACCCTCATCGTTAGGACTTCTAGTTTGGATTGCATCTCATTCAATTGATTTTTAATTTCGGCCTGATTGGATCAAAATTCTGCAGTCATGAAGTCTCTTGAGTCCTTTATGCTTTTTCTAGAGCCACCAGTAGCTGTATAATAGTGCTTCTGAATTTGCTTTCTGACATTAAATTGTTATCCAGATTTTGTAACTCTGTGGGAGAGACGACTGTTTCTGATTCTTTCTTTTGAGGTGAGGTTTTCCTTCTAGTCATTTTCCTGAGTGCAGAGTGGCCAAAAAGAAATTGTATTGGGAAGGGATCCCTGGATGGCGCAGCGGTTTGGCGCCTGCCTTTGGCCCAGGGCGCGATCCTGGAGACCCGGGATCGAATCCCACATCGGGCTCCCGGTGCATGGAGCCTGCTTCTCCCTCTGCCTGTGTCTCTGCCTCTCTCTCTGTGACTATCATAAATAAATAAATACCTTAAAAAAATTAAAAAAAAAGAAATTGTATTGGGAAAAGGAAAAGAGAGGAGAGAAAGAAGGAAAGAAAGAGAAACGAAAAAGAATAAAGGAAAAAAGGAAATAGGGAATAAAAAGAGAAAGAAAGGGATCCCTGGATGGTGCAGCGGTTTGGCACCTGCCTTTGGTCCAGGGCGCGATCCTGGACCCGGGATCGAATCCCACATCGGGCTCCTGGTGCATGGAGCCTGCTTCTCCCTCTGCCTGTGTCTCTGCCTCTCTCTCTCTCTGTGACTATCATAAATAAATAAATACCTTAAAAAATTAAAATGAAAAAGAAAAAGAAAGAAAGGGGGGAAAAGGGGAGGGCGAAGCAATCAGAAATAAAAAAAAACATGGAGGATATCTTCTGATTCTGTATACTTTAAGTCCCTTGACTTCCCCTGGAACTTGCCTGTCTAGCCGGTCTTCTGGGGGAGGGGCCTGTTGTGCTGATTTTCAGGTGTTAGTACTTGGGGGAGCCGCTATGTCCCCTGCCTCGTGCAGGGCTCAGTGGTTAGTTTCCCCCATGAGGCCCCAGGAGGAACAACTCCAGTGGTAGCGGCCAGCTCTGGAAACCTGTATTCAGCCCCCGCAGTAACTCAGGAGCAGTCCTTCTGCAGGTCCTGGAGGCTCTGAGGCGGGTCCGCTGATCTGCTCAGCTCTGGACAGGAGCGTCCTTGCTGTCCTGGGCCTTGCGGGCCTCTGCTTGTCCCTGGGGAGGCCGAATCCTGGGCTGTGCCCCGGCGCCCTGTGCTCCGGGGCCTGTGCTGTTGGATTCTCGCTCCCCCCATAGCCACCTCACTGCAGAGCCACCGCCCGAGCCCCTCTGAGTTGCTCCTGGAGCTCCGCATCCCCCTCTGAATGGAGCCTCTTCCTCTGCAGGAGGCGCTGCTGCCAAGCTGCTCCTAGGGCCGTGAAAACCCCTTTGTGCAGAGCTGCCACCCATCCTGACAGAGCTGCTCCCCGGTCAATGCATGTGCCCTGCGGCCCTTAGGGAGCTCGCAGCACTCTCCCGGGAGTGCAGGTGTCTATTAGTGTCCCAGGGATCCCTAGGGCATCCCCGCCCTCCTGGGTCCTGCTCTGACTCCTTGAAGTTGCCATTCTGCCCTGGAAGATTGGTGAAGCTCCTCCTTCTCCCAGGACAGAGCTCTTCTGTCCTGTGGGTACTTCCCGGCCTTAGCCAGGCTCCTCACAGGGCCCCTCACCCTTGGATGCCCTTTTTTTCTTATTTCTTTTTCCCGTCTTCCTACCTTGATAGAATCACGAACTTTCCACTGTAGCATTCGGTCTGGTCTCTGTTTAAATCTCAGGCCGAATTAATAGATTTTCAGGATGATTTGAAGGTTATCTAGGTAATTTCGTGGGGACAGGTGATTTGGGGACCCTACACTTCTGCCATCTTGCCCCTCCTCCTGTATGTTGCATTTTAGCTTTGGTTGTTTTCTTCATTTTGCGGAAGCTTTTCAATTTGATGAAGTCCCAATAGTAATTTTGGTTTTGTTTCCCTCACCTCAGAGGCATATCTAGAAAGAAGATCCAATGGACAATGTCAAAGACTTTGCTGCCTATCTTTTCTTCTTTGTATTGTTTCAGGTCTCACATTTAGGTGTTTCATCCATATTGAATTTATTTTTATATATATGGTATAAGAAAGTGGTCCAGTTAAATTCTTCTGTATGTGGCTGCCTGGTTTTCCCAACATCATTTGTTCTTATCCTGGGGTCATGGTTAGGGTTTGTTGAAGAGACTATCTTTGCCTTTGGATATTCCTTGCTGCCTTGTTGTCGATTAATGGATCATAGAGTTACAGGTTTGTACCTTGTTTTGGATTTCCATTTTGTTCTATTGATCTAAGCATCTCCTGTTGGGAGGTTCTTGATTGCTGATTCAATTTCTTTGCTGGTTATCTGTCTGTTCAAGTTTCTTATTTCTTCCTTTATCATTTTTGTTATGTTATATGTTTCCAGGAATTGATCTATTTCTTCCAGGTTCTAGGTTGCTGGCATATATTTTTCATAATGTTCTCTTATAATCCTTTGTATTTCTGTAGTGTTGGTTTTATTTCTCTTTTCTCATTTGTGATTTTATTTGGGTCCTTTCTCATCTTTTTATCTTTTTTCTTTTTTAAAGATTTTATTTATGGATTCATGAGAGACATAGGGAGAGAGAGGGATAGGCAGAGGGAAAATGAGGCTCCCATGCGGGGACCTTTGATCCCCCAGGTCCCCGGGATCATGACCTGAGCCAAAGCAGATGCTCAACCACTGAGGTACCCAGGTTCCTTGCTGATTCAATTCTTTTGCTAGTTATGGGTCTGTTCACATTTTCTATTTCTTCCTATTTCAGGTTTGCTCATTTGCACATTTCTAGGGATTTGTCCATTTCTTCCAGTTCTCCCAGTTTGTTAGCATATAATTTCATAGTATTCCCTTATAATTGTCTTATTTTTCTGGTGTTGATTGTGATCTCTCTTCTCTCATTTGTGATTTTATTTATATAGGTCTTTTCTCTTTTCTCATTGATAAAGCTGGCTATGGCTTGATCCGTTTTATTTATTATTTTGAAGATCCAGCTCTTAGTTTCGTTATTCCATTCTACTGTTTTGTTGTTTCTGTATTTTTTATCTCTGCTCTCATCTTTATTTTTCCCTTCTTCTGTAGGCTTTAGGCTTTGTTTGCTATTTCTTTTCCAGTTCCTTTAGGTGTAGGGTTAGGTTGTGTATTGGAGACTTCTTGTTTCTTGAGGTAGGCCTGTATTGCTATGTACTTCCCTCTTAGGACTGCCTTTGCTACATTCCAGAGTTTTGGAGAAACATATTTTCATTTTCATTTGTTTTAAATTTCCTCTTTAATTTCCTGGTTGATCCATTCATTCTCTAGTAGGATGATCATAATCTCCACGTGTTTTTTGTCTGTCCAATTCTTTTTTCTTACTGTCGACTTCGAGTTTCATAGCATCGAGTTCCAAAAATGTACAGTGTGTGATATCAACCTTCTTGTACCTGTTGTACCTGTTGAGGGCTGATTTGTGGCCCATGATATGATCTGTTCTGGAGAATATCCCATGTGCACTTGAAAGGAATGTGTATTCTGCTTTAGGAAGAAATATTCAGACTATATCTGTTGAGTCCCTGTGGTCCAGTGTGTCAAGGCTATTGTTCCCCTGTTGATTTTCTGCATAGACAATCGGTCCATTGTCATAAGTGGGTGTTAAAATCCCCTGTCATTGTATTATTATCAGTGAGTTCCTGTACGTTTGTTGTTAATTCGTTTCTATATTTAGGTACTCCCATGTTGCAGCATAAATATTTAGTTGTTGGATCTTTTTTTTTAAATAAATTTATTTTGATTGGTGTTGAATTGACCAACATTCCGAATAACACCCAGTGCTCATCCCATCAAGTTCCCTCTCAGTGCCCATCACCCATTCACACACACTTCTGCCCCTCCTCCCCTCCCAGCACCCCTAGTTCATTTCGCAGAGTTAGGAGTCTTTATGTTCTGTCTCCCTTTCTGATATTTCCTATACAATTCTTCTCCATTCCCTATATTCTCTTTCAGTATTATTTATTCCACAAATGAATGAGAACATACACTGTTTGTCCTTCTCCGTTTGACTTACTTCACTCAGCATAATACCTTCCAGTTCCATTCACGTTGAAGCAAATGGTGGGTATCTGTCATTTTTAATGACTGAGTATTATTCCATTGTATATATAAACCACATCTTCTTTATCCATTCAACTTTGATGGACAGGGAGGCTCCTTCCACAGTTTGGCTATTGTGGACATTCCTAATATAAACCTCAGGGTGAGGGATCCCTGGGTGGCGCAGCGGTTTGGCGCCTGCCTTTGGCCCAGGGCGCGATCCTGGAGACCCGGGATCGAATCCCACATCAGGCTCCCGGTGCATGGAGCCTGCTTCTCCCTCTGCCTGTGTCTCTGCCTCTCTCTCTCTCTCTGTGACTATCATAAATAAATAAAAATTTAAAAAAAAAATAAATAAACCTCAGGGTGCAGGTGTCCCGGCGTTTCATTGCATCTGAATCTTTGAGGTTAATCTCCAACAGTGCAATTTCTGGGTCGTTGTACAGGTCTATTTTATCTCATTGTGGAACCTCCACAGAGTTTTCCAGAGTGGCTGCACCAGTTCACATTCCCACCAACAGTGGTTTCTATATTAGGTACTCCCATGTTGGCAGCATAAATATTTAGTTGTTTGATCTTGATAGAGAGTCTTTTTAATTATGAAATATTGCCCTTCTTCATTTCTTCTTACATTTTGTTCTTTCTTTTTGAAATTTTAATTACTTATTTATATATTCATGAGAGATACACAGAGAAGCAGAAGAAGGAACATAGCAGAGTGAGAGGCAGGCTCCCCAAAGGGAGGCTGATGTGGGACTCGATCCTGGGATCGCAGGATCACACCCTGAGCCGAAGGCAGATGCTCAACCACTGAGCCACCATGTGTCCCCCAGGGTTTGGTTTCAAATCTCGTTTGTCTGATATAAGTATGGGTCCTCCAGCTTTCTTTTGATATCCATTAGCGTGATATATGATTTTCCATCCCCTGACTTTCAATCTGTTGGTGTCTATAGGTCTAAGGTGAGCATCCTTTAGGCAGCGTACAGATGGATGTTGTTTTTTAATAATAATATTATGATTGAGATGAGAGAGAGAGAGAGAGAGAGAGAGAGAGAGAAGGCAGAAAATTAAGCAGAGAGAGAACAGGCTCCCCACCAGGGCCCAATATGGGACTCGATCCCAGACTCCAGGATCACACCCTGAGTCAAAGGCAGAGGCTCAACCCCTGAGTCACCCAGGCATCCCGGATACTGCTTTTTAAGCCACTCTGATACCTTATATGTTTTGATTGAAGCATTTAGTCTATCAGCATTCAGAGTGATTATTCAAAGATATGAACTTTGTGCATTTGTGTTACCGGAAGAGTTGGTTTTTCTGGTGACGTTCTCTGGGCCTTTCTAGTCTTTGTTGCTTTTGATCTCTTTTTTTCCCCCACTAGAAGAGTCCCTCTTAAAATTCCTTACTGGACTGGTTAAGTGGTCCTGAACTCCTTTATATGTTGCCTGTCTGGGAAAATCTTTATCTCTCTTTCTCTCCTGAATGACACACTTGCTGAAGAAAGAATTCATACAAATTGGACTCCAATAAAAAGAAATTTAAAAACAAAAAATAAATTCTTGCTAAAATGATTGAGGAAAATGGCATTTAGGAGGAAAACCAGAAGCAGAAAGATAGGAGGACAGATTTCACTCTCCGTAGCCTTCACAGGGACCTGGTATCCTTTCCTAGGAGGGCCCCCCTCCGAAGGATGCTTCCTGCCCCTCTGCCCTCTTTGTTGGAACACAGCAGGCACATCTCCATGCCTCCAGCACCTCTGCAGTCATGGCTTATAGCGTTTTCCATGTATCCTATTGGGGACCACAGCGTAGTGTATGTAACCATCTGGCTGCTGTTTGACAACATTGGGGGGATTCTGACTTTTGTTGGTTTTGAGGTGCATGTGTGTCTATCACATGCAGCTATCCCGTGCAGGTGTCGGATCCTCTGGCTGGGTCATCCAAAACCCCAAAATCGTTGGCAGAATATCATTTCTGGTGCTGGCGCTGGGCGGCTAGCTGGGCTCTCCTGGCTACGCCGGGGCTCACTCGTGCAGGACTTTCAGCTGGAGGGTCAGCTGAGCTGGAAGTTCCGGCTTGGCCACATTCCCATATCCAGCAGTGGGTCCGGCCTCCCCTGGAAGGCACGTGGGGACGTCAGCTGTGTTTGCCTGGCGGCGCCCCTGCAGGGGCTGGTTGGGGCCTAGGTGGTGCCTGCTCCTCCTGTCTGGGGGTCTCTCCATGCCCCATGCAAAGAGTTCTGGGAGACGCAGAAATGGGCTGGCTGTGCATTTTCGCACCACATCACTTTATTGACTTTCTACAGCAATCGGGCCCAGAGCCGTGGGTGCGTGCCTTCCCCTGGGGAAGGAGAACTTCCTGTCCTTTAAGTGGGGGCAAGAATCAAACGGGGTGGGTGGGCTGGTGCTGGAGTTCCCCACCTGGGAGCATGTGTTGATCCGGGTGGGGGCGTGTGTCCTGAGGTTTCAGCCTGAGTGACGATTCTGAGGACAGCAGAGCTGACCTGGACCTGCAGCTCATGGGCTCCTGTGCTGGGTCCCCGCAGGGCAGCTGGACCCTGGCCTCGGGCCCTCTGGAACCCCAGCACCTGGAGGAGCCTGCCTTATCGTGGGGTGTGGGTGTGGCCCCACCGGCTTTACCCCTCCACTCCCCACACTGGTGTGACCCGGGATCCCCAGGGCTGCCCTAGATAAGCGACCTGTATCTGTGGGGCATGCCCAGGGCCCAGGAGGCCACATCCAGCTTTGAGAGGGCTCACTCAGCCTGGGGCCAAGAATCCAGGGTTGGCCAGGCTATGGGGGCCTGATTCCATTAGTCTTTTGAGCTGGGACTGTTGGGGCCTCAAATCAACCCAGCCCCCACAGAGCATGGGCCCAAGTCAGCCCAGGTCCCTCGGGTTAGGGGCTGCTGTCCTGTGCAGGGTTGTCCCACCCTCCAGGAGGGACCGTGGATGGAGGCAGGGTACAGTGTGTGCTCTGCACAATCTCCTGTACACAAACTGTCTGGGGCTCCCTGCCTTCCCTCCTCCCTGCAACCCCCTGGGTACTCAATGGGACACCCCGGGCTTCTGATGGGAGCAGGGTATCCAGAGAACCCCAGGGAGTTTGATAGCATGTCCCACAGGGTTGCAGCTGCACTGGGTCCTTGTTAGGGGCCAATGGTGTGGGGGTGGATGGTGTGTGGGCATGGGTATGACGGTGGTGGGGTGTGGGGGATGGTTGTAAGGGGGATGGTGGGCGTATAGGGTGGGTGGGGATTGTGTGAGGCTGTGTGTGTGTAAGAGATGGTTGTAGGGGCTATGCCACGGGGGATGATGATGTTAGGGGATGGTGTGGGTCTGGGGGATGGGAGGATGGTGTGGGGGGCTGGTGAACACAGGGCATCCCCTTTCTCTAAGATGCACACGGAGACATCTACAGATAAAGGCGACCCCAGTCTGGGTATGCTGTGTCACCTTCCCCTGGGGCCCCCGTGTGGTGATGTGCAGGGCCCTGGCTGGACCAGGGGCATTATCTGGGGGTCATCATACTATGTATGTTTATAAATTGCAAATTGTCTCAAATTGAATGCATAGAATTTAGAACTATATAAAAGTGCTGATGGTGGATATCACCCTGACCCTTCCGACCCTCATCAGATCGATGTGTTGTCCTCCTCCAGTCACGGCCATGCACCCTGCCCCCAGGTCCCCTACTTGCCCCATGGCCTCCACCCCAGCCCCCTGCTTTTCAGGGGCTGTCCCTCACCCCTTTGGGGTTCAGCTCACATGGCAATCCCTGGAGGCCCACGTCCTAGTGGCCTCCTCATCCGTGAGACCCCGAGGGTGGGGGCACGGTGTTCATCCCCAAACAACCTACAATGCAGCTGTGTGTTGTTGGCTGCTGTTTCTTCCCCCGGGCTCTGAAGCCCGGTGTGTTCCCTACCCAGAAACCCCGGTCCTTTCTGGGTCCCGATCCCCCTGGCCCCTCAGCCTCACCCTACCCCATAGTAGTCCCAAAACAGGACGTTGACTGCTGAACATCCTTTTGACATCCAGGTCCCCAGCGTGATGTCCCTAGAGGAGACCAGGGCTTCCTCCTTCATTTCCTGTGGGAAAACGGGGAGGAGGAGCTGAGTCAGGGACACAGACCCCAACCTGTCTGTCCTGGGCAGGGAGCCCTGGGGTCACCATGGGAGTGTGTACTGCCAAAACCTCCTTCCTTCCTCTGGGAGGCCAGGGATGGCAGGAGTGCCCACCATGCCCATGGGACCTGTGTGACGGCCTGTGCCCAGGTGTTGTAGGCAGGGAGGGTAACTGTCACCCTGGGTGGCAGGGGATAGAGGTTCAGCCAAGGTGGGAGGGGACATGGGGGTGTTGTGCTCAAGATTGCGAATCTGAGAAACCACTAAGGAGCTGACACCAATGCAACACACAAGGGTTGATTCCAAACTTGAGCTTGCGTCCAAGTACACCCAACACAGCGGAGTAGGGACTTGGACCCCGAGGTGGGTTTAGCTTAGTTTTAAGGGCTTGTCTCAGGGTCCTCCAGAAGGGGTGGAAGCAATTCCTCAAGGTCTGTTTACATTTTGATTATGGGGCCTTCAAGGGTATTGAGCTCTGCTCTCATTCTAGTAGGCGCTTCCAGCCGTTGGCATGGGCTCAGTTTCATTCTATTGTGGGGAATTCTAGGACATTAAGCTGTAAACTTTTGTTTTTTTTTTTCCTGTAACTGAAGTAATGTAAATTTCAGGTCTTCTTCACAGGGGCCTGGGATGGCTGGACTTGTTCGAACACTGAACTTAAAGTAGAAAGGCCTTCATTTTCTCGGCCTCCTTGCGTCCAGTACCATCCTATCTAGCTCTTTCCCCTTCCCTGGAGCTCCTAAGAGAGCAATTGCAAATGACCTCAGCTTGGCAGCATGTGTTGGGAGAAAGGCCCAGGGATTGGGATCAGGAAGACCTGGGTTGTGGGCGTCCCAGCTGTTGCAGCAGGATTCCATGCTGCAGACTCTTATTCCCTAAGGCTATCTTGACAACTGACTTTGTACATAGAAAGCTCTCCTTTATCTTTAAAAGATGAGGAGCGAGTCAAAGTTTTTTTTTTCTCTGCCCATCTAATTGCTCAGATTCCAATCTGAGACATATTTCCTGTTAATAAGGATAATTTACTATCCGTAGTACTATGGTTAAAATATTCTGACACAAGTAATTCAGAGGGATGAGGGTTTCTCATCTCTTTCTTCACAGCTCAGTCACTCATCAGGAAATGCATCTTTATGGATTTGGAAAGAACTGAGAGATATTATTACAATGGTTCCTATTATTATGTGAAGGATTCTTCCCTGAGATTCTTCCCCTATTTCAACTGACACTTAAACACTGTGAACTCTTTGGAAGACAAATGTCAAGGAAATAAATGTTATGCATTGCTAATTTTAAATGCACTTGCAATATGGTGTCTATTATAATAGAATTATTTTTATCTGATTTTTGCTATTTATATCCGTTTCCTGCTTTTCAGGTTTGAGGAGGCATTATACGTTCATAAGTGTTGTTCTTTCCTTCTGATATAAAATTATTTCTTTGTTCACACCGAAGGAACTCTATAAGAATAAGGGAAAAGTTAATTCAACAATTCTTAAAATGTCTTCAAACTTGGAGCCTGATTCATTTAAGTCAATTTTCAAAATAAATCTTATTTATTAGGAAAAAAACAAAGATTTAGAGGGAAATTGAAAAGATAGTACAGAGCATTCGCATGCACTGGCACCTCAATTTCTCCAATATTGATATCTTTATATTAGTACGGTACAAATAGGAGCTAATGAATCAATATTAAAATATTCGCATTAACCAAAGTCCATACTTTATTCAGATTTCCTTAGCTTTTGCTAAGTTACCATCCCTCATATCACATTCCATTTGTGCTCCTGTTTTCTTAGCCTCCTCTGGATTGTAACAGTCTTTCAGCCTTTCCTTGTTGTTGTTGAATGGAACACTTTGAGAAGTAGAGTATTTTGTAAAATTTCCCTCAGTTGGGACATGTCTGTTGTTTATCTCATGATTGAACTGTTTTTGTGGATTATATACAGAGATATACTGCTATTTTTATTATATCATATAAAGGATAGATACTATCAACATGATTTTTCAGTCTTGGTATCGATCTGATCATCTTGCTGAGGTAGTGTTTGTCAGCTTTCTCCGTAGTTAAAGTGATTTATATTATTATTATTATTATTATTATTATTATTATATTATCATTCTTATTTTAGGTTTTTCATAATATATTTTGCAGAAGGAAGTTACTATGTGTATTGCACACATAAAAGTGTTTGAAGATATGCTCATGAAACTTGAGTGTGGTATGTCTGCACGAATTGTTTGAAATTCTTCTACATGGGAGATTTCTCTTTCTTGTGGGTTTCTTTGTTTGTTTCTTTTTCAAAGATGTATTTATTTATATGAGAGAGAGAGAGAGAGGAGAAAAAGCATGAGCGAAAGGGGCAGAGGGAGAGGGAGAAGCAGGTCCCTGCTAAACAGGGAGTCTGCCTTGGGACCTGGATCAGGATCTGAGCCTAAGGCAGAAGCTTAACTGACTGAGCCAACCAGGTTGCCAATCTATCTTTTTTTCTTTCTTTCTTTCTTTCTTCTTTCTTTCTTTTCTTTCTTTCTTTCTTTCTTTCTTTTTTCTTTCATTTCTTTTCTTTTTTTTAATGTTTGTTTATTTTTTTTAAATTTTTTATTTATTTATGATAGTCCACAGAGAGAGAGAGAGAGGCAGAGACACAGGCAGATGGGAGAAGCAGGCTCCATGCACTGGGAGCCTGACGTGGGATTCTATCCCGGGTCTCCAGGATCGCACCCTGGGCCAAAGGCAGGCGCTAAACCATTGCGCCACCAGGGATCCCTCTTTCTTTCTTTTTATTTTAATAATAATTTTATTTTTTTATTGGTGTTCAATTTGCCAGCATACAGAATAACACCCAGTGCTCATCCCGGCAAGTGCCCCCCTCAGTGCCCATCACCCATTCACCCCCACCGCCCGCCCTCCTCCCCATCCATCACCCCTAGTTCATTTCCCTGAGTTAGGAGTCTTTATATTCTGTCTCCCTTTCTGATATTTCCCACATATTTCTTCTCCGTTCCCTTATATTCCCTTTCACTATTATCTATATTCCCCAAATGAATGAGAACATACAATGTTTGTCCTTCTCCGATTGAGTTACTTCACTCAGCATAATACCTTCCAGTTCCATTCACGTTGAAGCAAATGGTGGGTATTTGTCGTTTCTAATGGCTGAGCAAGGCCCACCTGTTCTCTCTCTTCATCTTCTGAGTCTCCTAAAATATGAATGTTATTGTTTTAATAAGTGGCTGACTTCCCTACGTCTGTTTCTGTGGTCCATAACCTTTCTTGTTTTTATGGCTTCTACGTGGGACTGCATCTCAGTTATAGCATTTTTAACGTTGGCCTGACTAGATTTTAGTTCTTTTATTTCTACTGTAAGGGATTCTCTAGTTTTCTTCTGTGCTCTTTTTCCAGCCCAGCTGCTATCTTTATAATAATTGTTTTTAAACTGTAGTTAGACATCATATATGTGTATTGATGGACTTCCTGGCTGTGAGTACTACCTCATATTATTTTATAGAGGTGAATTTCTCCATCTCATTACCTTTTCCAGAAAAGAAAGAGGGAAGAAAAAGAAAAACCATGGAAAACAATAACAACTGCCCTCCAAAAAAAAAACAAAAACACACCAGATTATTTTGGCCTGCATTTTCAAAGACTCTAAATCCCAAAATATGAAACACAATTAAAGTACCATGAAAATAAAATAAGAAATATATAAGGTACATACATAAAATTAAAATAAGGCAATTAATAAAAAATAAAAAAAATAAATGAAAATAAAGCACAAAGTACAAAGGAAGCTAGATCCTTCTTTCCAGGCAGAGCTGAATCTCTGCATCTTCTGTGGTCCGACAACTTGGTGGCAGTGAGTGGTCTGTGCAGGGTCTGGGGATGGGCTCTGGCGCTGATTATCAGGTGCACATCTGCTTGGTAGATGCAACTGCGGGATCAGAGGCAGGGTGGGCATCAGCACCTCTGGCCTCCAGTGGGCGGTGCAGTGCTGCTCCCTGAGACCCCCCCTGGTGGGCAGGATGCGGGGTGGGGTCTCTGGTTCCTCTGGATCTGGGACTGAGCATCCTTCCCCCCCAGTCTGCATGGGCTTTCCACAGAAGAGCTCCCAAGTCCCCGGGTCTCCGCCGATTCTCTCAGAACCCTGCGTTTACTCTACCTGTGTCCGAGCTTCTTTTGGTTTTGTTTTTTTATCTCAGAGAAGCTGACACTGATGCAACACAGGAGGGTTTATTTACAAGCTCGAGCTTGTGTCCAAGTATACCCAACAGAGTGAGCAGGGACTTGGAGATGGGTTTTAGCTTAGTTTTAAGGGCTGGTCTTGGGGACCTCCAGAAGGGCTGGAGCAATTCCTCAAGTTCTGTTTACATTTTGATATGGGACATTCAAGGGCATTGAGCTCTGTTCTCATTCTAATAGAGGCTTCCTGTCCTTGGCCTGGGCTCAGTTTTGATTCCTATTGTGGGGCTTTCTAGGTCATTAAGCTGTAAACTTTTGTTTTTTTTCCTGTAACTGAAGTAATGTAAATTTCAGCTCTTCTTCACAGGGACCTGGGATGGGTGGACTTGTGCTAAAGCTGAATTTAAATTGGAATGGCCCTTAATTTTCTTGGCCTCCACGCTTCCCATCCCATCCTATCTAGCTCCTTCCGCCTTCCCCAGAGCTCCTAAGAGAGCAATTGCAAATGACCTCAGCTTGGCAGCCTTTGTTGGGGGACAGGTCCAGGGATTTGGGATCAGGAAGACCTGGGGCGTGGGCTTCCCAGCTGTTGCAGCAGTATTCCATGCTGCAGACTCTTATTCCATAAGGCTATCTTGACAACTGACTTTGTACATAGAAAAGCTCTCCTTTATCTTTAAAAGATGAGGAGCGAGTCAAAGCTTTTTTTCTCTGCGCATCTAATTGCTCAGATTCCAATCTGAGACATATTTCCTGTTAATAAGGATAATTTACTATCCGTCGGTACTATGGTTTAAATATTCTGACACAAGTAATTCAGAGGGATGAGGGCTTCTCATCTCTTTCTTCACAGCTCAGTCACTCATCAGGAAATGCATCTTTATGGATTTTAGAAAGAACTGAGAGACATTATTGGTCCTATTATTTATGTGAAGGATCCTTCCCTGAGATTCTTCCCCCTGTTTCAAGTGACACTGAAACACTTTGAACTCTTTGGAAGACAAATGTCAAGGAAATAAATGTTATGCATTGCTAATTTTAAATGCACTTGCAATATCGTGTCTATTATACTAGAATTATTTTTATCTGATTTTTGCTATTTATTATCTGTTCCTGCTTTTCAGGTTGAGGAGGCATTATGCATGTTCATAAGTGTTTTTCTTTCCTTCTGATCTAAAATTCTTTGTTTCCATCAAAGGAACTCTTTAAGAATAAGGCAAAAGTTAATTCAACTATTCTTAAAATGTCTTCACACTTGGAGCCTGATTCACTTAAGTCAATTTTCAAAATAAATCTTATTTATTAGGAAAAAAAACAAAGATTTATAGGGAAATTGAGATGAGCATTCGCATGCACTCGCACTCAATTTCTCCAATTATTGATACCTTATATTAGTACGGTACAAATATTAGCTAATGAATCAATATTAAAAACTTTGCATCCAAAAAAGACCAAAAAAAGACCCGGGATCGAATCCCACCTCGGGCTCCCGGTGCATGGAGCCTGCTTCTCCCTCTGCCTGTGTCTCTGCCTCTCTCTCTCTCTGTGACTATCACAAATAAATAAATAAATACCTTAAAAAAATTTTCAAAAAAGACCAAAAAAAAAAAAAAAAAGAAAACAAGGCCATAGTTTATTCAGATTTCCTTAGTTTTTGCTAAGTTACAATCCCTCATATCACATTCCATTTGTCCTCCTCTTTCCTTAGGCTCATCTGGATTGTGACAGTCTTTCTGCCTTTCCTTGTTGTTGTTGAACTGGAACACTTTGAGAAGTAGAGTATTTTGTAAAATTTCCCTCAGTTGGGACATGTCTGTTGTTTATCTCATGACTGAACTGTTTTTGTGGATTATATACAGAGACATACTGCCATTTTTCATATATCATATAAAGGATAGATACTATCAACATGATTCATCAGTCTTGGTATCGATCTGATCATCTTGCTGAGGTAGTGTTTGTCAGCTTTCTCAGTAGTAAACTCATTCTTTATTATATTAATTATTATTATTATATTATCAATATTATTTTAAGTTTTTCATATTATATTTTGTAGAGGAAGTTACTATGTGTATTCCACACAGAAGAGTGGGAAGCTATGCTCATGAACTTGAGGGTGGAATGTCTTCACAAATTGTTTGAAATTCTTCTACATGGGCGATTTCTCTTCCTTGTGGGTTTGCTTGTTTGCTTCTTTTTCAAAGATGTTTTTTATTTATTTGAGAGAGTGAGGAGAGATAAAGCATGAGCGAGAGAGCCAGAGGGAGAGGGAGAAGCAGGTTCCCTGCTGAACAGGGAGCCTGCCTTGGGACCGGATCATGATCTGAGCCTAAGGTAGAAGCTTAACTGACAGAGCCACACAGGTGCCACTCTTTCTTTCTTTCTTTCTTTCTTTCTTTCTTTCTTTCTTTCTTTCTTTCTTTCTTTCTTTCTTTCTTTTTTCTTTCTTTCTTTCTTTCTTTCTTCTTTTTCTTCTTTCTTTCTTTTTCTTTCTTTCTTTCTTTCTTTTTCTTTCTTTCTTTCTTCCTTCTTTCTTCCTTACTTCCTTTCCTTCCTTCCTTCCTTCCTTCCTTCCTTCCTTCTCTTTTCTTTCTTCTTTCTTTTCTTCTTTCTTTCTTTCTTTCTTCTTCTTTCTCAAGCCAGCAACTTCTTAGGAATCTCCCTCCCCTCAGATGGGAGCTACACTTACTAACATCCAAACAGAGTACCTAGCTGAAAGCTCTCCTCTTGGGGAAATTCTCTTTCAGAGATGAGCTGAAAACGTGGTCCTGCCATGTTCCACACTGCCTGCAGATACAGTTACGAGCATCCTCAATAGACATGTTTGTCAGAAGCTCATGGGACGCAAGGGGCAAGCTGCAGGCTTCAAACATTGTGCTCCAGGTGTAGTAAAGCGGTTATTCATGGAACATCCTGAATTACAATGGCTGCCACATTCTCATGGCCATTAGAATGACAGTAGTAGAAAGCTGGCTTCAGGCATGCCTCCTTTTGAAGTTGAGCTCAGGGCAGAACCCCTCCCGCATCCTGCCTGCCCATAGTCCTAGCTGCTCTAACATCCCTTATGTTAGGTGGTTTTGAGAGAGGTTGGAGGAAAAGCAAGTGGAAGTGTCAGGACTGTCCCTCACGTGTATCTGAGATCAATACAGCGATTGCCAACGTCCTTATTCAATTAGAGTGTAGCTCCGGTATACCTCGCCTCGATAAGTGTCTAGCAGACATCGGCCTGCAAAGCATACACACTTCTGAGAGTTCAGCTCTATGTCCTCTAACTTCTCCATCCTGACTGGCTGTATGTTCCACTTCCACAGCATTTCATTGTATGCAGGACAGTAGCGGAGTGAAAACCAAGTGTCTGCCTTGTCAATTTCGCGCCTAACGTACAGCTGCCTGCAAGGCATGCACACTCCTTTGGATTGAGCTTATGGCTTATGCCTCCCACATGCTGACCATCCGCACACTTCAGTTCCAAAGGATTTCTTTCAATATGGGACGCAAGTTTTTGCTAGAGGCAAATGTGTCTTAGTCAATCCTGCGACTTCTGAGGAATTCCTCCCTCAGATGGGAGCTACATACTAACTTCCAATCATGAGTACCTAGCTGAAACTCTCTTCTGGGGGAATTTCCTTCTGCCGAGATGAGCTGACCGCGGTCCTTCCCAGTTCACACTGCCTGCAGATGCTGTTACGAACATCCTCACTAGACATGTTTGTCAGAAGCTCTTGGGATGCAAGGGCCAGCTGTAGGCTTCAATGGTTGTGCCTCAGGTGCAGTAGAGCAGTATTCATGGAAGGTAGCGCTTTACAATTCTGCTACATTCTCACGGCCATCAGAACGAGCTAGTAGAAAGCTGGCTTCTAGGCATGCTTTATTTTGAGAGCTGAGCTCAGTGCCGGACCCTCCCATATCCTTCCCGCCCGTAGACATAACTGCTAATATCCTTATGTTAGGTGCTGGGTGAGGGCGGCGAAATGCATGTGGAAGTGTCAGGCCTGTACTCACGATTATCTGAGTTGAATACAGCGATTTGAAACGGCCCTTCTTCAAAGAGTGTAGCTAGTTTCTAACTCCCATGTATGAGTGGGTAGCAGACATCTGCCTTCCAGGCATACACACTTTTGAGAGTTGAGCTTATGGCCTGTGCTTCCGACATCCTGCCTGCAGGTACATTTTGCAGCTAACAGGCATAGGCTCGATGCGTGACTGAAGTGTTGTGAGGGGTAAGTGGAAAGTCCCGGCACACAAGACTAGTGCCTCCAAGCTCAATCCAGCGATTTTCCTAGTAATTCCTGTCTTAGACACATGCTACATACTAAGTTCCATACGTGAGAATCTAGCTGAACCCCGAGTCCAAAAGCATCTCTCTTCTGAGATTTGAGCTCCCCACCCAGTCCCTCACAGTTCCACACTGCCCGCAGAATGAGTTTTGAACATCTTCACCAGAGACGTTTTTCAGAAGCTTGTGAGATGCAAGTGGAATAATGCAGGCCTGGAAGGTGTCTCCAGGTGCAGTAGAGTGGTATTCTTCAAACCTCCTGAGGTAGAAGACTGCTATGGTCTCACGGCCATTAGAACGCAGCTATTTGAATGCTGGCTTCTAGGCATGCTCTCTTGTGAGAGCTGAGCTCAGGGCAGGACCCTCCCGCATCTTGCCTGCCCATTGTCATAGCTGCTAACATCCTTACGTGAAGTGCTGGAAGAGATTGGAGAAATGCGAGTGGAAGTGTCAGGACTGTACTCACGTGTACCTGAGTTCAATACAGCGATTGCCAACGTCCTTAATCAATTAGAGTGTTGCTCGTGTATACCTCACCTCGATGAGTGTCTAGCAGACATCGGCCTGCAAATCATACAGACTTCTGAGAGCTGAGCTTATGGCCTGTACCTCCGCATCATGACTGCCTGTACGTTCCTCTTCCACAGCATTTTGATGTATGCGGGAGAGTAGCCGAGTGAAAACCAAGTGTCTGCCTTGTCAATTTCGCACCTAGCAGACAGGTGCCTCCCAGGCATGCACACTCCTTTGGATTGAGCTTATGGCTTGTACCTCCCACATGATTACCGCCTGTATATTTCACTTTCAAAGGATTTCCTTCGATATGGGTCGCAAGTTTTGCGAGAGGCAAGTGTCGCTTAGTTCAATCCAGCGACTTCTGGGGAATTCCTCCCTCAGGTGGGAGCTACATACTAACTTCCAAACCTGAGTTACTAGCTGAAAGCTCTCTCTCTGGGGAACTTCCCTCTCGGAGATGAGCTGAATTGTGGTCCTTCCCAGTTCCACGCTGCCTGCAGGTGCAGTTACGAACATCCTCACTAGACATGTTTGTCAGAAGCTCATAGGACGCAAGGGCCAGCTGCAGGCTTCAATGGTTGTGTCTCCAGGTGCAGTAGAGCGGTTATTCATGGAATGTCCCATCTTATAATGCTGTTACGTTCTCACGGCCATCAGAAAGAGCTAGTAGAATACTGGCTTCTAGGCATGCCTCCTTTTGAGAGCTGAGCTCAGGGCAGGACCGTCCCGCATCCTGGCTTCCTGTAGTCGTAGCTACTAACATCCTTATGTTAGGTGTTGGCAGAGGTTGGAGAAATGCAAGTGGAAGTGTCAGGACTCTACTCACGTGTATCTGAGTTCAATACAGGATTGCCAACGTCCTTGTTCAATTAGAGTGTAGCTCGGGTATACCTCTCCTCGATAAGTGTCTAGCAGACATCGGCCTTCAAAGCATACACACTTTTGAGAGTTGAGCTTCTGTCTGTACCTCCCCCCTCCTGACTGCCTGTACGTTCCACTTCCACAGCATTTCATTGTATGCGGGATAGTAGCAGAGTGAAAACCATATCTGCCTTGTCAATTTCGTGCCTAGTGGACAGCTGCCTGCAAGGCATGCACACTCCTTTGGCTTGAGCTTATGGCTTGTACCTCCCATATGCTGACCGCCTGTACGCTTCACTTCCAAAGGATTTCGTTCGATATGGATGCAAGTTTTGCGAGAGGCAATGTGTCTCTTAGTTCAATCCAGTGACTTCTGAGGAATTCCTCCCTCAGATGGGAGCTACATACTTACTTCCAAACCTGAGTGCCTAGCTGAAAGCTCTCTCTCTGGGGAATTTCCTTCTGCGAGATGAGCTGACACGCAGTTCTTTCCTGTTCCACACTGCATGCAGATGCAGTTACGAACATCCTCACTAGACATGTTTTGTCAGAAGGCATATGCGCGTTTGCAAGGGCCAGCTGCAGGCTTCAATGGTTGTGTCTCCAGGTGCAGTAGTAGAGTGGTATTCATTGTATTCGTACCGCCTACAATTCTGCTACATTCTCACGGCCATCAGAACGAGCTAGTATAAGCTGGCTTCTAGGCATTGCTCTGTTGTGAGAGCTGAGCTCAGGGCAGGACTCTCCCACATCTTGCCTGCCCATAGTCATAGCTGCTAACATCTTACGTGGAGTGCTAGGAGATTGTTAGAGAAAATGCGACTGGAAGTGTCAGGACTATACTCACGTGTATCTGAGTTCGATACATCGATTGCCAACATCCTTGTTCAATTAGAGTGTAGCTCGGGTATGCCTCACCTCGATAAGTGTCTAGCAGACATCGGCTTGCCAAAGCATCACACACTTCGGAGATTTGAGCTTATAGCCTGTACCTCCCCCATCCTGACTGCCTGTACGTTCTGCTTCCACAGCATTTCGTTGTATGCGTGAGAGTAGCGGAGTGAGAACCAAGTGTCTGCCTTGTCAATTTCGCAGCCTAGCGGACAGCTGCCTCCAAGGCATGCACACTCCTTTGGATTGATTCTTAGGACTTGAACCTCCCACATGCTGACCGCCTGTACGCTTCGCTTCCAAATGATTTCATTTGATACGGGACACAAGTTTTGAGAAATAAATGTTTCTTAGTTCAATCCAGCAACTTCTGAGGAATTCCTCCCTTAGATGGGAGCTACCATACTAACTTCCAAACCTGAGTTACTAGCTGAAAGCTCTCTCTCTGGGGAACTTCCCTCTCGGAGATGAGTTGAAACGTGGGTCCTTCCCAGTTCCACACTGCCTGCAGATACAGTTACAAACATACTCACTAGACATGTTGTCAGAAGCTCATGGGATGCAAAGGGCAAGCTGCAGACTTCAAGGTTGTGTCTCCAGGTGCAGTAAAGCGGTATTCATGGAAATCCTGAATATCAATGCTGCCACGTTCTCATGGCCAACAGAACGCAGTTAGTAGAAAGCTGCTTCGAGGCATGCCTCCTTTTGAAAGCTGAGCTCAGGGCAGGCACCGTCCCGCATCCTGACCTCCCATAGTCATAGCTGCTAACATCCTATTTTAGGTGTTGTTGGGAGAGGTTGGAGAAATGCAAGTGGACGTGTCAGGACTGTACTCACGTGTATCTCAGTTCAGTACAGTGATTACCAGCATCCTTGTTTAATTAGAGTGTTTAGCTTGGGTTATACCTTGCCTCGATAAGTGTCTAGCAGACATCGGCCTGCAAAGCATTACACACTTCTGAGAGTTGAATTTATGCCTTGTTACCTCGCACATGCTGACTGCAGGTACACTTCATCCTATAAGGCCTAGGCTCGATGCGTGACAGAAGTTTTGTCAGAGGTTAGTGGAAGGTTGCTGGCCCACACAATTAGTCTCCAAGCCCAATCCAGAGATATGTGAGGAACTGCTCTCTAGGATTGGTGCTACACACTAAGTTCCATACATGAGAATCTAGTTGACCACAGTGTCCAAAGGGTACTTTGCTTCTGAGACTTGAGCTCACCTCCAGTCCCTCACAGTTCCACACGGCCTTCAGATGAAATTTTGAACATCCTCACTAGACGTGTTGGTCAGAAGCTCATAGGACAAAGGAGCTAGCTGCAGGCTTCAATGCTTGTGTCTCTAGGTGCAATAGAGCGGTATACATGGAACTCCTGACTTACAAATTAGCTACATTCTCATGGCCATAAGAACGCAGCTAGTGGAAAGGTGCATTCGAGGCATGCTGCTGAGGATCAGAGTCACCAGTTCCAGATGAGGGGACAGTTGGGGCCAGAGTCACTGGTACAGAAGAGGCCAAAGTGAGGACCAGAGTTTTCAGGTCCAGGTGAGTCCCGGTGTGGAATAGAGGGAACCATGTCCGATGATGCCCAGGTAGGGACCAGAGTCACCAGGTCCAGATGAGGCCCAGGTGGGGAGCATATTCACTAGGTTCATGGTGAGGCCCAGTTGAGGACCACAGTCACCAGGTCTCGTGAGGCCTAGAGGGGTACCAGAATCACCTGGTCCAGGTGACATCCAGATGGGGACCAGAGTCACCAGGTCAGGGTGAGGCCCAGAGGGGTTCAAGAGTCATCATGTCAAGGCGAGGCTCAGGTGTGGAACAGAGTAACCAGGTCCCAATGATGCCAAGGTGAGGACCAGAGTCACCAGTTCCAGGTGAGGTCAAGAAGGAGTCCACAGCAACCAGGTCCAGGTGGGGAACAAGGTCACCAGGAGTGGGTGAGGCCCAGATGGGGACTAGATTCACCAGGTCCAGGTGAGGCCCAGGTGGTGACCAGAGTCACCGGGTCCGGGTGAGGACCAGGTAAGGACCAGATTCACCAGGTCCAAGAGGCCCACGTGGGGACCTGAATCACCAGGTATGGGTGAGGCCCAGGTGGAACCCCACTCACCAGGTCCAGGTGAAGCCAACCTGCAGGCCATAGTCCACCAGATCCAGGTGAGGCCCCTGGTGGGGACCAGAGTCCCAGATAAATGTGAGGCTAGAAGGACACCACAGTCACCAGGTCCAGGTGTGGTCATGTGGGAACGAGAGTCACCAGGTCCAGGTTGAAACCCAGGTGGGGACCACCGTCACCAGGTCCAGATTGAGGCCTAGGTGGGGGGCCCAGAGTCATCAGGGCCAGGTGAGGCCAAAGTGTGGAGCAAAGTTATCAGGTCCAGGTGAGTCCAGGTGGGAACCAGTCACCTCGTCCAGGTGAGGCCACAAGTGTGTAGTGGCCTCCAAGCTCAATCCCTCGATTTCCTAGTAGTTCTTGTCTTAGACTAGGTACTACATACTAAGTCATACTAGCTAATAGAACCCGCATCCAACGGCAACTTACAATTCGAGAGTTGGGCTCACACGCAGTCCTTCACAGTTCCACACTGCCTGCAGAATGTCTTTCCAACGTCTTCACCGGAGGTGCTTGTCAAAAGCTTGTGAGACGCAAGTGGAATATGCAGGCCTGGAAGGTGTCTCCAGGTGGAGATAGTAGAGTGGTATCTTGGAAACTCCTGAGTTAGAATACTGCTGCGTTCTCAGGGCCAGAAGAATGCAGCTAGTTGAAAGCTGGCTTCTAGACATGCTTCCTTGTGAGAGTTGAGGTGATGGGCAGGACCCTCCCGCAACCTAAATGCCTGTCGACATAGGTCCCTAACATCCTTAGTTAGGTGCTGGAAAAGGTTTGTGTGAAAAGCATGTAGACGTTTCAGGCTTGTAGTCACTGTGTAACTGAGTTCAATACAGCGATTTCCAACAGCCTTGTTCAATAAAGTGTAGCTAGGTTCTAACTCCCATAAAAGAGTGGCTAGCAGACATCTGCCTGCAAAGCATACACGCTTCTGGAGAGTTGAGCTTATGGGCTTGTACCTCCACAATCTGACGGCCTGTACGGATCGATTCCACAGCATTCCCTTCTCATGCGGGACAGTAGCGGAGTAGTAGAACCAAGTGTCTGCATTGTCAATTTTCGCGGACTACCGGACACCTGCCTCCAAGTGATGCACACTCCTTTGAATGAGCTTATGGCTTGTTCCTCCCACGTGTGACCGCCTGTACCTTTCACTTCGAAGGATGTCGTTCGATACGGGACACAAGTTTGTGAGAGGCAAGTGTATCCCAGCCAATCCAACGAACTTCTGAGTAATTCCTCCCTCAGAAGGTAGCTACCATACTAACTTCCAAACCTGAGTACCTAGTTGAAAGCTGTCTCCTCTGGGGAAACTTCCTTCTGCAAGATGAGCTGACACACGGTCCTTCCCAGTTCCACACTGCCCTACAGATGGAGTTACGAACATCCTCACTAGACATGTTTGTCAGAAGCTCATGGGACGCTAGGGGCAAGCTGCAGGCTTCAACGGTTGTGTCTCCAGGTGCAGTAGAGTTTTATTCATGGAACGACCTGACTTCCAATGCTGTAAAGTGTGGGTTAGGTTACGGGTTAGGGTTAGGGTTAGGGTCCTGTTTAAGCTTAGGGTTAGGGTTAGGGTTCAGGTTAGGTTAGGGGTAGGTTCAGGGTTAGGGGTAGGCTACGGGTTAGGGTTAGATTAGGTTATGGGTTAGGTTATGGGTTAGGGTACGGGTTAGGTTATGGATTAGGGTATGGGTTAGTGTTGTTAGGGTTAGGTTACGGGTTAGGGTTAGGTTTAGGGTACGGCTTAGGGTTCGGTTTAGGTTTATGGTTAGGGTTAGGGTACGGGTTAGGGTTAAAGTTAGGGTACTGTTTAGGGTTAGGGTTAGGTTACGGGTTAGGGTTAGGGATAGGGTAAGGGTTAAGGTTAGGATTAGGTTAGGGTTAGGGTTAGGATTAGGGATTGGGTTTCATTAGGTTTAGGGTTGGGGTAAGGTTAGGGTTAGGGTACGGGTTAGAGTTTGGGTTAGGGTACGGGTGAGGGTTAGGGTAAGCGTTAGGGTAAGCGTTAGGGCACGGGTTAGGATTAGGGTACGGTTTAAGGTTAGGTTTAGGGTTAGGTTTAGGGTTAGGGTATGGGATAGGGTTAGGTTTAGGGTACTGTTTAGTGTTAGGGTTAGGGTTAGGTTACAGGTTAGGGTTACGGTTAGGGTTAGAGTACGGGTTAGGTTAGAGTTAGAGTCTCGGGTTATATTTAGGGTTAGGGTTAGGCTACGTGTTATGGTTAGTGTTAGGTTTATGATTAGGGTTCGGTTTAGGCTTAGGTTAGGGTACACGATAGGGTTAGAGTACGGGTTAGGGTTAGGGTTTGGGTACGGTTTAGAGATATGGTATGGATTATTGTAGGGTTAGGTATGGGTTAGGGTACTGTAACAGTTTAGGGTTGGGTTAGGGTTAGGGTACGGGTTAGGGTTAGGTTTTAGGGTTAGGGTTAGGGTACAGGATAGGGTTAGGTTTAGGGTTAGTGTTAGGGTTATGGGTTAGGGTACGGGTTTTAGGGTTAGGTTTTAGGGTACTGTTTAGGGTTAGGGTTAGGGTTAGGTTATGGTTTAGGGTTTAGTGTAGGTACGGGTTCGGGTTAGTGTTAGGGTTAGGTTTCGGTTAGGGTTAGGGGTAGGGTTAGGGTTTAGGGTTAGGGTTAGGGTACTGTTTAGGGTTAGGCTATAGTGTTAGGTTTAGTTTATGGGTTAGGGTTAGGGTGTTAGTGTTAGGTTATGGGTTAGGGTTCGGTGTAGGATATGGGTACGTTTACGGGTAGGTTAGGGAATGGGTTAGGGTTAGGGTTGGGGTTAGGCTTAGGTATGGGTTCAGGTTAGGGTAGGGGTGGGGTATGGGTTTGTTTATGGGTTAGGGTACGGGTACGGTTATGGGTTAGTGTACAGGTTAGTGTTAGGGTTTGGGTTAGGGAACAGGATAGGTTTAGGTTTTGGGTATGGGTTAGGGTACAGGTTAAGGTTACGGTTTAGGGTTAGGGTACGGGTTAGAGTTAGGGTTCAGGTTAGGGTTGGGGTTAGGGTTAGGTTTAGGGTAGGGTTAGGTTTAGGGTTACGGTACGGGTTAGCGTACGCATTAGGGTTAGGGTTAGGGGTACGGGTTAGGGTTAGGGTACAGGAGAGTTAGTGTTAGAGTTAGGGTACGGGTTTGGGTTAGAGTTAGGGTTAGGGTACGGCTTAGGTTTAGTGTTAGGGTTAGGTTACGGTACACGTTAGGGTTAGGGTTACTGTTTAGGGTTAGGTTTAGTTACGGGTTAGGGTTAGGGTTAAGGTTAGTTTACGTGTTAGGATGGGTTTGGGTGAGGGTTTAGGGTTAGGTTAGGGTTAGGGTAGGTTTAGAGATAGGGTTAGGGTTATGATTAGTGCTAGGGTTAGGTTAGGGGTAGTTTTAGTGTGAGGGTACGGGTTATGGTTAGGGTTAGGGTTAGGGTACGGGTTAGGGTTAGGGTACGGGTTAGGGTTAGTGTACGTGTTAGGGTTAGTGTTAGGGTTAGGGGTACGGGTTAGGGTTATAGTTATGGTTAAGGATTAGGGTTTAGGATTAGGGTTAGGGGTTAGGGGTTCGGGTTAGGGTTAGGGTTAAGGGTTAGGGGTTAGGGTTAGGGGTTAGGGTTATGGTTAGGGTTAGGAGTTAGGGTTAGGTTTTGGGTTAGGGTTAGGGTTATGGTTAGGGTACGGCTTAGGGTTAGGTTTAGGGTTAGTGTTAGGGTTAAGGTACACGTTTGGGTTAGGGTTAGGGTACTTTTTAGGGTTAGGGTTAGGTTTAGTTTATGGGTTAGTGTTAGGATCAGGGTTAGGTTTAGTTTACGTGTCAGGGATACGGTTAGGGTTAGGTTATGGGTTAGGTTATGGGTTAGGGTTAGGGTTGGTTTAGGTTAGAGATAGGGTTAGGGTTATGATTAGAGTTAGGGTTAGGTTTAGGGGTAGTTTTAGTGTTAGGGTACGGGTTATGGTTAGGGTTAGGGTAGGGTACGGTATAGGGTTAGGGTACGGGTTAGGGTTAGTTTTAGGGTTAGTATTAGGGTACGGGTTAGGGTTAGTGTGTAGGGTACCATTTAGGGTTAGTGTACGGGTTAGCGTTAGGGTTGGGGTTAGCGTAAGGGTTAGGGCACGGGTTAGGATTAGGGTTAGGGTATTGTTTGGGTTAGGGTCAGGGTTAGATTTAGGTTATGTGTTAGGGTACGGGTTAGGGTTAGGATACGGGTTAGGGTTAATGTACGGGTTAGGGTTGGGGTTAATGGTATGGTTTAGGGTTAGGGTATGGGTTAGGGTTAGAGTACGGGTTACGGTTAGGGTTAGGTTACGGGTTAGGGTAAGGGTTAGGGTTAGGTTAGGGTTAAGTGTTGAGGTTAAGGGTTACGGATAGCGTTAGGGGTCATGGTTAGGGGTTAGGTTTAGGGTACTGGTTAGGGTACGGGTTAGGGTTAGGGTTAGGTTACGGGTTAGTGTATGGGTTAGGTTTCAGGTTAGGTTAGGGTTAAGGTTAGGGTTAGTGTTAGGGTTAGGTTTAGGGTTAACGGTTAGGGTGAGGGGTTAGGGTTAGTGTTAGGGTTAGGGGTTAGGGTTAGGGTTAGGGTACGGGTTACGGTTAGAGTACGGGTTACGGTTAGGGTCTAGGGTACGGGGTTAGGGTTAGGGTATGGTTTAGGATTAGGGTACAGTTTAGGGTACGGGTTAGGGTTAGGGTACAGGTTATTTTTAGTGTAAGGGTTAGGGGTAGGATTACTGTACAGGATAGGGTTAGGGTACGGGTTAGGGTTAGGTTTAGGGTACGGGTTAGAGTTACGGTATAGGTTAGGGTTAGGTTTAGGTTACGGGTGAGTGTTAGGGTTAGGGTACGGGTTAGTGTATGGGTTAGGTTTCCGGTTAGGTTTAGGGTTAGTTTTAGAGTTAGGGGTTAGGGTTAGTGTTAGGTTTAGGTTTAGGGTTAGGGTTATAGGTTAGGTTAAGGGTTAGGGATAGTGTTAGGGTTAGGGTTAGGGGTTAGGGTTAGGGTTAGGGTTAAGGGTTAGTGTTTAAGGGTTAGGGTTAGGGTTAGGGTTAGTGTTAGTGTTAGGGTTAAGGTTAGGGTTAGTGTTAGGGTTAGGGTTAGGGTTGGGTTAGTGTTAGGATTAGGGTTAGAGTTAGGGTTTAGGGTTAGGGTTAAGGCTTAGGGTTAGGTTTAGGGTTAGTGGTAGGGGTTAAGGTTTGGGTTAGGGGTTAGGGTTAGGTTTTGGTTTTGGGGTTAGGGTTAGGTTTTGTTTTAGGTTTAGGTTTTATGGGTTAGGGTTTAGGGTTAGGGTTAGGTGTTAGGGTTAGGGTTAGAGGTTAGAGGTTAGGGTTATGGTTATGGTTAGGTATGTGTTAGGGTTAGGGTTAGGATATGGCTTAGGGTACAGGTTAGGGTATGGGTTAGTGTTAGAGTACTGGTTAGGGTTAGGGTAGGGGACAGGTTAGTGTACGGGTTAGGGTAAGTGTTAGGGATACGGGTTAGGGTTGGGGTACAGTTTAGTGTTAGGGTACCGTTAGGGTTAGGGTTACTGATTAGGGTTACGGTACAGCTTAAGTTAGGTTAGTGTTCGGTGTTAGGGTTAGGGTTTAGGGTTTAGGGTTAGTATTACGATTAGGGTTAAGGGTTAGGGTTTAAGGGTTAGGGTTAGGATTAGGTTAGTTAGGGGTTAGGGGTTAGGGTTAGGGATTTGATTCGAATCAATTCTTTTTTTTATTTTTTTTAAAGATTTTTTTATTTATTTATGATAGACATAGAGAGAGGCAGAGACACAGGAGGAAGGAGAAGCAAGGATCCATGCAGAAGCCGATGTGGGACTTGATCCCAGGTCTCCAGGATCATGCCCGGGCTGCAGGCAGCGCTAAACCGCTGCGCCACCGGGGCTGCCACTCGATTGTTTTTATTCGATTCGATGTGGATTCATTTCTTTTCAATTCGATTCTTTTCGATTCGGATTATTTTAGATTCGATTCGATTATTTTCGATTAAAATTCGATTTATATTCGATTCAACATCGATTAGCTTATTTCGATTCGATTGGATTATTTTAGATTTGATTAGATTATTTTGATTCAATTCGATTGGATTATTTTTATTCGATTTGATGCAAATCGATTCTTTTCGATTTAATTCGATTTGATGCAATTAATTTCGATTCGATTTGATTATTTTCGATTCGATTCGATTTGATTCGATTCAAATAATGTTTATTAATTTTTATTTATTAATTTATGATTAGTCACAGAGAGAGAGAGAGGCGCAGATGACACAGGCAGAGGGAGAGGCAGGCTCCATGCACCGGGAGCCCGATGTGGGATTTGATCCCGGGTCTCCAGGATCGCGCCCTGGGCCAAAGGCAGGCGCCAAACCGCTGTGCCACCCAGGGATCCCCGATTCGAATAATTTCAATTCGATTCAATAATTTTTGATTCATTTCAATTCAATTTGATTATTTTCGATTCAATTTGATTGGATTCGTTTTGATTATTTTCGATTCGATCCAATTATTTTTGATTCGATCGATTCTTTTCGATTCGATTCGATTATTTTCGATTCAATTCGATCGATTCGGTTTGATTATTTTCAACTCAATTCAATCAATTCGGCTCAATTATTTTCGATTTGATTCGATTATTTTCGATTCGATAAGATTACTTTTGATTCGATTATTTTCGATTCGATTTCATTATTTTCAATTCAATTCAATTAGATTATTTTCGATTCGATTCAATGCGAATCGATTATTTTCGATTAGATTCGATTCAATTATTTTCGATTTGATTTGATTCGATTATTTTCAATTCGATTCAATTTGATTATTTTCATTTTGATTCGGTTCAATTCAATTCTATTATTTTCGATTCGATTCGTTTCGTATTGATTCGAATCGTTTTGATTCAATTTGATTATTTTCGATTTGAATCGATTCTTTTCGATGCGATTCTTTTCGATTCGGTTTGATATTTTCGATTCGAATCAACTCGATTCTTTTTGATTCGAGTACGTAAGATTCGATTCGATTCTTCGATTCGATTCGATATGATTCTTTTCGGTTCTATTCGATTCGATTCTTTCGATTCAATTCGATATGATTCGATTCTTTTCGATTCCATTCGATACGATTCGATTTTATTCTTTTCATTTTGATTCAATTCATTTCGATGCTATTCAATTCGATTCGTTTCGAATCGATTCGATTCTTTTCGATTCAATTCGATACTTTTCGATTCGATTTGATTCGTTTTGATTCGATTCGATTCTTTTCGATTCAATTCGATTAGATTCTTTTCGATTCGATTTGATTCGTTTTGATTCGATATGATTTGATTTGATCTTTTCGATTTGATTCGATTCAATTCGATTCTTTTCAATTCGATACGATTCTTTTCGTTTCGATTCGATTCTTTTCGATTTGATTAGATTCTTTTCAATTTGATTCAATTTGATTCTTTTCGATTTGATTCTTTTCGCTTCGATTCGATTCTACTCGATTCATTTCGAATCGATTCGATTCTTTTTGATTCGATCTATTTGATTCTTTTCGATTCAGTTCGATTCGATTCGATTCTTTTCGATTTGATTCAATTCTTTTCCACTCTGATTCGATTCATTTTGATTTTTTTCAATTCGTTTCAATTCGAATCTATTCGATTCTTTTCGATTCAATTCGATTCAATTCGATTCTTTTAGATTCAATTCGATTCGATTCAATTCCATTCAATTCAATTCTTTTCGATGCGAATCAATTCGATTCGATTCTATTTGATTCGATCTATTCGATTATTTTCGATTCGGTTAGATTCGATTCAATTCTTTTCGATTCGATTCGATTCTTTTCCATTCGATCTGATTAGATTCGTTTTGAATTTTTTCGATTCGATTTGATTCGAATCTATTCGATTCTTTTCGATTCAATTCAATTCTTTTCGATTCAATTCAATTTGATTCAATTGCATTCGATTCGATTCTTTTTGGTTCGATTCGATTCTTTTCAATTCAATTCTTTTCGATTCGATTCTTTTCGATGCTATTCGATTCTATTCGATACGATTCGATTCTTTTCGATTCGATTCGATTCGATTTGATTTGATTCTTTTCAATTCAATTAGATATGATTTGATTCTTTTCAATTCAATTCAATACCATTCGATTCTTTTCGATTCAATTCAATTTGATTCTTTTCTATTCGATTCGATTTGATTGTTTACGATTTGATTCGATACAATTGGATTCTTTTCGTTTCGATTTGATTCTTTTGATTCGATTCTTTTGATTTGATTCGATTCTTTGGATTCGATTCGATACTGTTCGATTCGATTCAATTCTTTTGGATTCTATTTGATTCATTTCGATTCTTGATGCGATTCGAATCTTTTCACTTTGCTTCAATTCGATTCTACTCTATTCATTTCAAATCGATTCGATTCTTTTTGATTTGATCTATTCAATTATTTTCTATTCGGTTCGATTCGATTCAATTCTTTTCGATTTGATTCGATTCTTTTCCATTCGATCTTATTAGATTCGTTTCGAAATTTTTCAATTCAATTCAATTCAAATCTATTTGATTCTTTTCGATTCAATTCGATTCAAATTCCTTTCTTTTCAAATTGATTTGATTCGATTCGATTCTTTTTGATTCCATTCGAATCGATTTTTTCGATTCAATTCTTTTAGATTCGACTCTTTTCGATTCAATTCATTTGGATTCGATTCTTTTCGATTCAATTAGATTCTTTTCGATTCGATTCAGTTCTTTTCGATTCAATTTGATTCGATTCGATTCTTTTCGATTCAATTTGAGTCGATTCTTTTTGATTCGAATCGATACTTTTCTACTCTTTTCGATTTGATACGATTCGATTATTTTCGATTCGATACCATTTGATTCGTTCTTTTTTTGAATCAATTCGATTCTTTTCGATTCGACTCTTTTCGATTCGATTCATTTGGATTCGATTCTTTTCGATTCGATTCAATTAGATTCTTTTCGATTCGATTCTTCTTGATTCGATTCGATTAGATTTTTTTCGTTTCGATTCGATAGTTTTCTATTCCTTTCTTTTCTATTCGATTCGATTAGATTCTTTTCGATTTGATTCAATTCGATTCGAATCTTTCTATTCGAGTCTTTTTGATTTGAATTCCTTTCTTTTCGAATCGATTCAATTCGATTCTTTCGATTCGATTCAATTCTTTTTGATTTGATTCGATTTGATTCGATTATTTTCACTTCGATTCGATTCTTTTGATTCGGTGCGATTCGATTCGATTTTTTTCGATTCAATTCGATTAGATTCTTTTCGATTTGAGTCTTTTCGATTCGAATTTCTTTCTTTTCAAATCGATTTAATTCGATTCTTTTTGATTCGATTCGATTCTTTTTGATTCGATTCGATTCTTTTTGATTTGATTCTTTTCAGGTCGATTCGATTCGGTTTTTTTTGAATCAATTCGATTCTTTTCGATTCTACTCTTCGATTCAATTCTTTTGGATTCATACTTTTGGATTCGATTCGATTCTTTTCGATTCGATTCTTTCCGATTAGATTTGATTCTTTTCGATTCAATTCGATTCGATTCTTTACAATTCGATTCGATTCTTTTCAATTCGATTCGATTATTTTCAATTCGATTCGATTCAATTCGATTCGTTTTTTTCTAAACGATTCGATTCTTTTTGATTCCATTCCTTTCAACTCGATTCATTTGGATTCGATTCTTTTCGATTCAATTCGATTCGATTCTTTTTGATTCGATTCGATTCGATTCTTTTTGATTCGTCTCTTTTCGATTCTATTCGAATCTTTTCGATTCGATTAGATTCTTTTCGATTCAATTTGATTCGATCCGAAACTCTTCAATTCTTTTCAATTCAATTCGATTGTTTTTGATTCGAATTGATTCAATTCTTTTCGATTCGATTCGATTGTTTTCGATTCGATTCGATTTTTTCTATTCGATTCTTTTTATTTGATTTGTTTCGATATTTTCGATTCGATTTGATTCTTTTTGATTCGTTTTGGATCGATTCGATCCTTTTTGATTCGATTCGATTCGATACGATTCTTTTCGTTTTGATATGATAGTTTTCGATTCGTTTCTTTTGATTCTATTCGATTCGATTCTTTTTGTTTTGATTCGATTTGATTCGAATCTTTTGATTCGAGTCTTTTCGATTCGAATTCCTTTCTTTTAGAATCGATTCGATTCAATTCTTTTCGATTCGATTGAATTCGATTCGATTCTTTTCACTTCCTTTCGATTTGATTCTTTTGATTCGGTGCGATTCGAGTCGATTTTTTTGATTCGATTCTTTTTTATTCGATTCGATTCCTTTCAATTTGATTCGATTCTTTTTATTCTTTTCAATACAATTTGATTCGTTTTTTTCAAATTGATTGTTTTTGATCGACTCTTTTCGATTCGATTCATTTGGATTCGATTTGTTTCGTTTGGATTCGATTCGATTCCTTTCGATTCGATTCTTTTCGATTTGATTCGATTCTTTTAAAATCGATTCAATTCAATTCGATTCTTTTCGATTCGATTTTTTTCGATTCGTCGATTCGATCCTTTTCGATTCGATTCTTTTCGATCCGATTCCATTCTTTTCGATTCAATTCGATTCTTTTCGATTTGATTCTTTTCGACTCAATTCGATTATTTTCTTTCGATTCGATTCAATTCGAATCTATTCGATTCAATTCTTTTCGATTCGATTATTTTCGATTCGATTAGATTTTTTATTCATTTTGAATTGATTCGATCCTTTTTGTTTCGATTCGATTTGATTTTTTCATTCGATACGATTTTTTTCGTTTCGATATGATAGTTTTCAATTCGTTTCTTTTCGATTCTATTCGATTCGATTCTTTTTGTTTCGATTCAATTTGATTCGAATCTTTCGATTCGAGCCTTTTCGATTCAAATTCCTTTCTTTTAGAATCGATTCGATTCAATTTTTCAGTTCCATTCCATTCAATTCTTTTTTTGAAACAATTTGATTCTTTTTGATGCCACTCTTTTCGATTAGATTCATTTGGATTCGATTCTTTTCGATTCGATTAGATTTGATTCTTTTCGATTCAAGTCGAGTCAATTTTTTGATTCCATTCGAATCTTTTCGGTTCGATTAGATTTTTGATTTAATTCGATTCGATTCGAAACTCTTCGATTGAATTCTTCTCGATTCGATTCTTTTTGATTCGATTCTTTTCGATTCGATTCATTTCTTTTCAATTTCATTTTTTTCTATTCGATTCTTTTTTATTTGATTTAATTATTTTCGATTCGATTCGATTTTTTTGGTTTCAAAACGATAGTTTTCGAATCGTTCTTTTCGATTCTATTCAATGCGATTCTTTTTGTTTCGATTCGATTTGATTCAAATCTTTCAATTCGAGTCTTTTCGATTCAATTCTTCCTTTCTTTTAGTATCGATTCGATTCGATTCTTTTCGATTCAATTCGATTTGATTCGATTCGATTCTTTTCACTTCCATTCAATTCGATTCTTTGGATTCGGTGTGATTCGATTCGATTTTTTTGGATCTGATTCGATTCGATTCGATTCAATTCGATTCTTTTCGATTCGATTCGATTCAGTTCGATTCTTTTCGATTCGATTTGATTCTTTTCGATTCAATTCAATTCGTTTCTTTAGATTTGATTTGATTTGATTTTTTTCGATTCGATTCTTTTCGATTCTATTCTATTCTTTCGATTTGATTCTTTTTGATTCGAATAGATTCTTTTCAATTCGATTTGATTCGATTCGATTCAATTCTTTTTGATTCGATTCAGTTTGATTTGAATCTATTCTATTCGATTATTTTCAATTCGATTCTTTTCGATTTGGTTCGATTCAGTTCTTTTCGATTCATTTTGATTTGATTATTTTGATTCGATTCTTTTCGATTCGATTTGAATCTATTCTATTCGATTCTTTTCAATTCGATTCTTTTCGATTTGATTCGATTCAGTTCTCTTCGATTTGATTCGATTTGACTCTTTTCGATTCGATTCTTTCTGATTCAATTCGATTCTTTTTGATTCAATTCGATTTGATTCTTTTCGATTCAATTCAAATCGATTCGATTCATTTGGATTCAATTATTTTCGATTCGATTTGATTTCTTTTCGATTCAATTCGATTCGATTCTTTTCGATTCGATTCATTTCTATTCAATTTGATTCGATTCGATCCTTTTCGATTCGATTCAATTCTTTCGATTCGATTCTTTTCCATTCAATTCTTTCCGATTCGATTCTTTTCCATTCGATTCGATATTTTCGATTCGATTCAATTCTTTTTTATTAGATTTTTTACGATTCTTTTCGATTCGATTCAATTTTTTCGATTTGATTTGATTCTTTCCATTCGATATGATTCGATTCGATCCTTTTCGATTTGATTCGATTCTTTTCGATTCAATTCGATTTGATCTTTTCCGATTCGATTCTCTTCGATTTGATTCGATTCGATTCAATTATTTTCGATTCAATTCAATTCAATTCCATTATTTTCGATTGTAGTCTATTCGAATCGATTATTTTCAATTAGATTCGATTATTTTCTATTCGATTCGTTTCGATTCGAATATTTTTGATTCGATTCGTTTCGATTCGATTCGATTCGATTATATTCGAGTTGATTCGATTCGATTATTTTTGGTTCTATTCGTTTCGATTCGAATCGTTTCAATTCGATTCGACTCGATTATTTTTATTCGATTCGAGTCTATTATTTTCGATTCGACTCGTTTCGATTCGTTTATTTTCGATTGATTCGTATCGATTCGATTCGATTCGAGTATTTTCGATTAAATTCGTTTCGATTTGAATCGATTCAATTATTTTTGATTCGATTCATTTCGATTCGTTTTGATTCGATTATTTTCGATTCGATTCGTTTCAATTCGATTCGATTCGATTATTTTCAATTCGAATCGATTATTTTCGATTTGATTCGATTCGATTATTTTTTTAAAGATATATGTTTTTTTAATTTATTTATGATAGTCACAGAGAGAGAGAGAGAGGCAGAGACATAGGCAGAGGGAGAAGCAGGCTCCATGCACCAGGAGCCCGATGTGGGACTCAATACGGGTCTCCAGGATCGCGCCCTGGGCCAAAGGCAGGCGTCAAACCGCTGCGCCACCCAGGGATCCCTGATTCGATTATTTTTGATTCGATCATTTCGATTCTATTCTTTTTGATTCAATTCAATTCGATTATTTTAGATTTGTTTTGATTCGATTCGATTTGATTTTTTATTCAATTCATTTCGATTCGATTATTTTCTATTCGAATCATTTCGATTCGATTCGATTATTTTTTATTCGTTTCGATTCCATTCGATTATTTTTTATTCAAATTGTTTCGATTCTATTCAATTCGATTATTTTCGATTCAATTCCTTTCGATTTGGTTATTTTCGATTCGATTCGATTCCATTCGATTACTTTTGATTCAATTCGTTTCGAGTCGATTCGATTCGATTATTTTCCGTTCTATTCATTTCGATTAGATTCATTAGATTATTTTCGATTCAATTCGTTTCGATTCGGTTCCATTCGTTTCAATTCGATTATTTTTGATTCGATTCGATTCGATTATTTTCTATTCGATTCGTTTCGATTCGATTATTTTTGATTCGATTCGTTTTGATTCGATTTGATTCGATTATTTTCGAGTTGATTCGATTCGATTATTTCAGTTCTATTCGTTTCGATTAGATTCGATTCGATTATTTTCGATTCAATTCATTTCGATTCGTTTATTTTCGATTCGAATCGTTTCGATGTGATTCGATTCGAGTATTTTCGATTCAATTCGTGTCGATTCAATTTGATTCAATTATTTTTGATTCGATTCATTTCGATTCGATTCAATTTTTTTCGATTCGATTCTGTTCGATTTGATTAGATTCTTTTCGATCGACGTTTGATTCATTCGATCGATTCATT
>NW_023331349.1:0-49535 GCF_011100685.1 Canis lupus familiaris
AAAACAAAAATCAGAGAAGAGAGAGTTTTAAAAGCAGCAACAGAAAACAATTTTTCTCTATACAAGGGAAGCTCCATAAGGCTATCAGTGGGTTTTTTGGGAGGGACCTTAAAGGCCGGGAGAGAGAATGGGATGATATATTTAAATGCTAAAAGAAAGAAAATTGCAACCAAGAGTTCTTACCAGCGATGCTGCCCTTCCAAATGAAGGTGAAATAAAGACTTTCCCTAGTAAACGAGAGCTGAGGGAACTCGTGTGACTAACCCTATGTCACAAGAAATGCTGAAAGGAGTTCTTCAAGCTGAAACTAATTGGTAACACCAAAACATATGAAAATACACAACACGCTGTTAAAGGTAAGCATACAGTCAGACTCAGAATACCCTAAGACTGTAACGTGGTGATGTGCTGACTAGGTAACTTTAAAATAAAGAATAAGAGACAAAGGTATTGAAAACAATTTGTTAACGGACACACACACACACACACACACACAAAATATAAACAATGATGTAAAAACAGTAAATTTGGGTGGGGAATAATAGGATAGAGTTTTGGTATGTCATCAAAGTTAAGCTGTCAGCATAAAATAGACTGTCATACCTACAGGATGTTGTGTGTAAACCTCATGGGAGCCAAAAAGTAAAAAACTACCTAGATACACAAAAGATAAAGAGAAAGTAATCAAAGCATACCACTACGAAAAATATTCCATTTACAAAGGAGGGCATCAAGAAAGGAATAGTGAAAAGTGGAACTAGAGAACAGCCAAGAAACCAGTAATAAGGCGACATTAGTAAGTCTTATCAATAATTACTCTCTTAATGGATTGAATCCACCAATCAAAGGGCATAGAGTGGTTTAGTGGACAAAAAGCAAGATCAAACTATGTGCTGCCTACGAGGGACTCACCTCAGCTCTGAGGACATACATAGATCCAAAGTGAAGGGATGACAAAAGCTATTCCATGCAGGTGGAAACCAAAGAGAGTGGGGGTTAGCTATACTAATGTCGAGCAAAATAGACTTTAAGCTAAAATGGTAACGAGAGACAGAGATGGTCGTTAGGTAATGATGAGGGGGGTCAATTCTTCAGGAAGATGTAACAAATAAATATGCACTCAACACTGGAGCACCTAAATATATTAAGCAAATACTTAAAAAACTGAAAGGAGAAATAAACAGCAATAGGATAATACAGGGAGACTCCAGCACCCCACTTTCAATATTGCATGGATCTTCCAGACAAGAACATCAACAAGGAAGCACTGCACTTGAGCCATACTTTAGAAAAACGGACTCAACAGACATATATAGAACATTTCATCTGGCAGCAGCAGAATACACGTTCTTCTCAAGTGCGCATGGAACATTCACCAAGATAGATCACAAAACAAGTCTTAGCAAATTTAAGAGCATTAAAATCATACTATCTTTTTTGACTGCAAGAGTATGAAACAAGGTATCACTAGCAGGCAAAAAGGTAGAAAATTCACCAGTATGTGGAGATTAAACAACATGCTTCTGGATAACACTTGGGTCAAAGAAGAAACCAAAAGGGGAAATCCAGACACAAATGCAAATGGAAGCATAGCATATCAGAACTGCTTTTGCAGCAACCTATATGTTTTGTTTTAAGAGGGAAATTTACAGTGACAAACACCTACATTAAGAAACAAGAATGATCTCAACCTAAATTTTCACCTCAAGGAGCTAGAAAAAGAAGAACAAACTAAGCACAACGTCAGCAGAAGGGAGGAAGTAACAAAGATCCGAGTGGAAATAAATGTGCCAGACACCAGAAAAAATGATAGACAAGATTAATGAAACTAAGAACTGGTGATTTGGAAAGATAAATAAAAGTGATGAAACTTCAGCTAGGCTACCTCAGGAAAACAGAGAGAAGACTCAAATAAAACCAGCAGTGAAAGAGGGGACATTACAACTGACACCACGGAAATACAAAGGACCACGAGAGATTACTACAAATGGTTATATGCCAACAAATGGATAACCTAAAAGAAATGGATGTATTCCTAAAACACACAATCCACCAAGACTGTGTCATGAAGAAACAGAGAATCTGACAGGCTAATATCAAGTACGGAGATTGAATCATTACTTAAAACCTGCCAAAACAGAAAATCCCAAGAACATATTATTTCACTGGTGACTTCTACCAAACATTTAAAGAACTAGCACCAAAAAAAAGAAAGAAAAAGAAAGAAAAGAAAAAAGAAGAAAGAAAAAAGAAAGAAGAAAGAAAGAAAGAAAAAAGAAAGAAAGAAAGAACTAGCACCAATACATCACAAATTCTTCCCAAAAATTGGAGAGGAAGGAATACTCCCAAACTCATTTTACAAGGCCAGCATTACTATGACACAAAAGCCAGGTAAGAACGCTACAAGAAAAGAAATTGACAGACTAATATCCCTGATGAATACAGATGAAAATATTCTCAAAAAAAAAAGAAAAAAACATGAGCAAACTGAATTCAACAGCACATTAAAAATAAATCATCCACCATGATCAAGGAGGATTCATCCCTGTGTTGCAAGTATGGCTCAACATAGATCAAGGGGGATTCATCCCTGTGTTGCAAGGATGGCTCAACATATGCAAATCAATAATTGTGATACACTGCATTAACAAGACACAGGATAAAATCATAGAATCGTCTTAGTAGATGCAGAAAAAGTATTTAACAAAATTCAATATTCGACTCTCATTTAAAAAAAAAATCTCAAGAAGTGGGAATGGAGAGGACACACCTCAACATAGTACAGGCCATGTGTGACGAGCTGACTCAATGGTGGAAAAAGCTGAAAGCTATTGCTCTGAGATCAGAAACAAGACAAGGGACGCCCACATTTTGCCACTTTTATTCAACATACTATTGGAAGTCCTAGCCAGACCATTTAGGCAAAACAAAACAAAACAACCACGGAAGAAAGATGAAAGGCATTCAAGTTGTAAGGGAAGAAGTAGAACTGTCACTATTTGCAGATGACATAATTTACTTCTATAAAGCCCTGGAGACTCCACCAAAAGACAGTTAGAACCAATAATGGATTCAGTAAAGCTGCAGGAAACAAAATCAAAATTCAAAACTCTGTTGCATTTCTGCACACTGCTAACAACCTATAAGAAAGAGAAATTAAGAAACCAATTCCGTTTACAATTGTATCAGAAAGAAGAAGATAACTGAGACTAAATTTAACTGAGGAAGTGAAAGATCTGTACACTGAAAACTATAAGACAATGATGAAAGAGATTGAACAGATGCAAATAAATGGAAAGATATTCCATACTCAGGGAGGGGAAGAATTGGTATTATTAAATGTTCATCCTACCCAAAGCAATCTAGAGATCAGTGCAATCCCTACTGAAATTCAATGGCATTTTTCACAAGAATAGAAGAAACAATCCTAAAGATTTGTATGGAACCACAAAAAAAACAACCCCCCCCCAAAAAAAAAAACACCCAAGTAACCAAAACAGTCTTGAGGAAGAAGAACAAGGCAGGAAGCCTCATACTCCCTGATTTTGAACTATTTTACAAAGCTATAAACAATCAAAACAGTATGGTATTGGCATTAAAAACAGATGCATAGATCAACAGATGAGACTAGAGAGCTCAGAAATAAACAACAGACATATACAGTCAATTAATTTACAAAAAGAGCCAAGAATATACAACAGGGGAAAGAACAGTCTCTTCAATAAATGGTGTTGGGAAAACTGGACAGCCACATGCAAAAGAATAGAACGGGATCACTGTCTTACACCACAGGCTAAAGACTGAATGCAAGACCCAAACCATAAAACGCTTGGAAGCAATCATAGGTGCTAAGCTCCTTGACATCAGTCTTGGAGATTGATTGATTGATTGAGTTTTTGGATCTGACACCAAGAGGAAGGATAACAAAAGCAAATATAAACAAATGGGGCTACATCAACTAAAAAGCTTCTGCACAGCAAAGGAAATCCTCAGCAAAATGAAAAGCCAACCTACCGAGTGGGAGAAAATATTTGCAAATCATGTATGTGATAAAGGGTTAATATCTAAAATATATAATGAATTCCAAAAACTCAAAGGCAGAAAAAAGAAAAATCAAACAACTTGATTAAAACTGGGCAATGATCTGAATAGACAGACAATTTTCCAAAGAAGACATACAGATGCCCACAGGTACATGAAAAGGCCTTCCATATCACTAATCAGGGAAATACAAATCAAAGCCACAACAAGGTACAACTTCGCCCTGTTAGAATGGCTATAATTAAAAAGACAAGGAATAACAAATGCTTGTGAGGATGGAGAGAAAAAGGAAGTCTCATGCACTGTTTGGTAATATAATGTATGGGATGTAAATTGGTGCAACCACTGTAGAAAACAGCATGGAGGCTCCTCAAAAAACTAAAAATAAAAGTACCATATATCATCTAGTAATTCCACTACTGGGTATTTATCTGAGAAAATGGGTACAATGAACCGGGCACCACCATGTTCATTGCAGCATTATTTACCATAGCCAAGATATGGAAACATCCTAAGTATCCAATTTCTGTTGGCATGATATGGCCTTTTTTTTTTATGTTTAGGATTTTCATTTTATTAGCTTTTTTTTTAAAGATTTTATTTATTCATGAGAAACAGAGAGACAGAGAGTGAAGAGACAGAGACACAGGCAGTGAGAGAAGGAGGCTCCATACAGGGAGTCTGATGTGGGATTTGATCCTGGGACTCCAGGACCATGCCCTGGGCTGAAGGCAGGCGCTAAACCGCTAAGCCACCCAGGGATCCCCCATTGTCAGCTCTTACATTTAGGTCTTTGATCTATTTTGAGTTAATTTTTGTATATGGTGCTAGGTCAGAATCCAAACTCCTTCTTTTGCATACGAATATCCAGTTTCTTAGCTTCATTGGTTGAGAAGTCCATCTTTTCTATTGAACTCTTTGGTGAGACATCTGTCTTGAACCAAAGTATCCTCAAAGAGGGCTGATAGCTGAGGGGTGTCTGCTGGCAGCACATTTGATATGCTTTGAAGTCAGACCCACCTGGGTACAAATCGCAGCTGGTAAATAGTAATATTTACCAGTTGTGTGGCGTTAGGGGAAGTTCTCTGAGCCTGTGTTTCTCATCTGTAAAAAGGGAATGATAGTATTATCCACCTCATAGGGTTGTTGTGAGCATTAAATGAGATGACGGAAGTAAAATGCTCAGCACGACAATGTAACAAGCACTCCGTAAATTTAGGCTGTATCATTTCCTCCCACATGGCACAGGAAGTCAGCTCATTTGCCCAACCCTGGCCTTTGTCTCCACAGTCTGGTTAATTGTCTTCAACTACGTACCTGTGACATGATTGTAACAAGGGCTTTGTTATAACCTGCTAAGCACCCTCATACACTCCTTTTTCAGTGAGGTTTTAGCCTTGGCAGTAAATCGGACATGGCTTGCTTTTGCACTCCTTGCCACACATGTTTTACTGACAACTGCTGTGGGTTGAGATCACTGACATGTTTTTTAAGGATCCAAAACTATCTTGCCACCTCCAAGCATAAATAATTTTAGGGGATCCCTGGGTGGCTCAGCGGTTTAGCGCCTGCCTTCAGCCCAGCATGTGATCCTGGAGTCCTGGGATCAAGTCCCATATCAGGCTCCCTGCATGGATCCTTCTTCTCCCTTTGCCTGTGTCTGCCTCTCTCTCTGTCTGTGTCTCTCATGAATAAATAAGTAAAATATTTTTTAAAAATTTTAAACTTGGCAAATCCTGATGAAAACATTAAAAATCTTGCTGTTTTTATCAGTATGACTTCTTTGTTGTGCTATGTTTGGAGACTGTGGCTTTTGCAATTTTTCCTGAGGGTCTTAGTCAGAACTTGGGGCAGCTGCTTGTTAGTTATTTCTCTTGATTTGCACCAGCACTCTGCTGGCCATGTGAGAGTTCCTGCCCAAGCTACAGTGGCTTAGCCCAGGACAACAGTCCATTCTGATTAGTAGGAGAAATGGTCCCAATTTGGACAGTTGTTCCCCTGGAACTATAGGCTTGTTATATAGAGATCAGACTCCCTCAAAAAAGCCAAAGTTGAAAGGTCTACAATTTTTGGTGCTTCTGGTGAAGTCTTTCCAAAGCTCCCCTGTTGGGACATCAATGAACAAACATTGGTTGACCTTTCTATGACTGGTATTTTTGTAGTATTTCTGAGACAGGCAACAGGAAGCTTAATACCAACTTTGATTAGTTGACATGATACCTGGAAAGCCAGAGGAGGGCAAAGGATCTTCAGAGGGACCCATCTGTGGTAGCTACAGGTTCCAGGCTGTCAGTCCCTCTGGGGCTGGTCCTTCTCCTCTCCCTTCCTGTAGTGGCACCTGTTGGGTTAGGCTGAGCATCTGACAGTGATGGTAGTTGCTTGAAAATGTAAGCAAACTGGTCCTGAAAAACTGGCCAGTGTGCCCAGATCTATTCTGATTTATTTGTTAGTAGTGGTTTTGCCCTCTGCTAAGATTGTCATCTGGTTGCTTGACAAGAAAGAAAAAAGGTATTCTAGTGACTGACTGAATGGAGGCTTCTTGGGGACTCTTGGTTGCTTGTGTTTCTCTCCATTCTATTCTAGGCACTAGATGTGTCTTGCCCCACCAGGGCAGGCCAGGCATGCACATGAGAGCTCTGCTTGAGAATTTCTGGCATCTCCTGTTATCTCTTGTGGACAAACCTTAAGGTTCACAGGGCACCAGGCATTTTCAGCAGATCCACAGCCAACTACCCCAATCTCATATCCTCACCTCTTGCTTTGTGCAGAAAACATGGGGAAATAAGATTCAGCTCTGGGATATCCCATTCTGCAGGTCCTTCCCTATAGCATTTACAAAGTAGCACCACGAGTCATCTGTGCGTGACTATCATAAATAAATAAAAAAAGGGGGGGGAAGGTGCTCAAGAAGTGCTACATCCTGTTATACATTCGTTAACTATTTAAACACAGGTGTCATTTTCTTCCTTGTCTCCCTATGTGCTCCTGTGTTTCTATCACCACCACTTTACCTTTGCTGCCATTTTAAGGGGTATACACATTGACTCTGGGTCTCCAGAGCATCCTGGTTTCTAGCGCATCCTGATCCAATGGCACTTACTGCTTATCAGAAATAAGGTGATAGATGTGGAATATGAGTATTCTGATAAAACACGACTCTTCTAAGATCTGTTACTATTTTTTTTATTTTATTTTATTTAGATAGGCACACAGTGAAAGAGAGAGGGCGAGACACAGGCAGAGGGAGAAGCAGGCTCCAATGCACCGGAAACCCGACGTGGGATTCGATCCCGGGTCTCCAGGATCACGCCCTGGGCCCAAGCAGGCGCTAAACCGTGCGCCACCCAGGGATCCCAAGATCTGTTACTATTTTGATGTTGAAAACAGCAGACAAAATGCACAATGAAATGAATGGTTGAAAGTTTTTCTGACCGAGGTACCAAGAAGTTTGAGGACACTGGATTCCCTCTCTAATTGTCTGATGTGATGTCAAACTCGAGGGCATGCAATCATAAGTGACACAGCCTGGCATAGAACCCACTTCCCTGTATTGTATTTTGTCCAATCAGATACAGAGGTTGCCTGTGACGTCAGGAAATGCAGCGACTATAAAGGGGCCAGTGCCCCTCAGCAGCCGCCATTGTCCGTCCTTCTGAGCTGTTGGGAGGGTGAGCCCCACATGGCTGAGCCTGGCTGTGAGACCTCTTCGGAGGAATGCCTGGGCACTAAAGAGCCCAGGGAAGCCGAACCAGAGAACCCCGAAGAGGAAGAAGCCAAGGCGTCAATGCCACCGTCGCTGCCGGCGCAGCCGCTCAGACAGTTTCGCCATCTACTTCCCCAGGGTTCTGAAGCAGGTTGACGAGGGTCTGAGCCTCTCACAGAAGGCTGTGAGCATCATGGATTCGTTCGTTAAGGACATCTTCGAGCGCATCGCTGACGAGGCCTCTCGCCTGGCCCGCTCCACCAAGCGCTCCACCATCCACCTCCAGGGAGATCCAGACCGCCGTACGCCTGCTGCTGCCGGGGGGAGATTGGCAAGTACGCGGTGTCTGAGGCCACCAAGGCCCTCATGAGGTACACCTTTAGCAAGTGAGCTGCCTCAGGACCACCTCACAAACCAAAGGCTCTTTTCAGAGCCACCTCACTTGGCAGAAAAGACCTGTAGCTCTAAAAAGTGGGACAAACTCTAGTTTTTGTTCTTGTGGCATTCTGCAGATATTTAAAGTATTTTTACCATGAACAAAACATGATCAACTCTCCTTTAAAATATATTTGAGTGCCGTTTATTCCTTGGACAATTGTGAACTCTCCTTAACCATGCTGCATTTCTTGGCTTTCCCCAACAGTCATTTCTGTTAGATATTTCTGTAGGTCAGGCTCAATGGGGTTTTTTTTTCCAGTTGTAATGATGTTTACCCTTTTCTCTCTCATTTCTCATGAGCCTATGGTGAGTTTCCCAGAGGCTCATAATCAGTGATACGGCAAGAGATAAAGTGCAGAAACTGATATAAGAATCCATCTGACTTCTGTTAGGTGAATTATTGAGGAGATTTTTAAAATCTGAAACGTCTCTCTCTTCTATGCTTTTTTTTTATTTTTATTTATTTTTTTTCCTCTATGCTTTTTTAGAAAAATTTTTTCATATGCACTTATAATTTATGTTAACATGATGTAATTATGTTAAAATAAAATACATAATTTTATTACAATTTTAAATGGATCCTGCAATAAATTTCTTTAAATTTCTGTTATAATGTTTTGTACAGCGAATATTGGCAGATATGATTGACATAATAGCTTCAGCAGTTCCTGTTTACTTTTAGGAGTGTAAGGTTTCCCAAGACAAAGCTTTTCTAGATATTTACTCATTTGCAGTGCAATCAGATTAACAAAACTATTTAGGCCCTTTTTTAGTGTTTGAATCTTCTTAAAATTTAATTTCCAAATATTCACAAATACTTTTAAATCGTAATGCTGATTAAAAGCTTTCTTTTCATTTGCTGGCTCTAATAAGAATGATAGTAGCATTTCATCAGCAAAGGTGATATTAAGATTTTGTTTGAAATCTATGTGCTCAGAACAACAATTTTAGTTTTCTAAGCCATTTAAGGTAACTTACTAGGTATCAAAAGCGCCCTCTTGGTAGCTTTAGCAGCCATTGAGAACACTATTTTCTCTTGATTTATTTAAGTAAATTATAGCATTTCCAATATTAAAATTTCCTTAGATTTGTGTAAGGGAACCCCTTAATTGGAGGCACTTTGAAGTATCAGAGATACGTATTGTGTGATTTGTTTCCTGATGTTTAGGCCTACCTTCCTTGATTGGAAGTGATCTGAAAGCTGTAAATTAATCTGAGCTCTTTCATTACTCCCAATTTTATTGGCATTCATGTCTCTTTCTTAACCTGATAGAAATGCAGGCCGTACACAACTTGCCCTACTTCATTCTCCAACTCATTCCTCTTTCTTAAAAAGATGTTGTTGTCACAATACCCGAGTGATTGATTTTGCATCTTCTCACAATAAGGGCTCCAAGATCCCTGACTAAAATGAAGAGTTTCAATGTGCTGCCTGGGGTTTTCTGTTCTAACTACCTTTAGAAGGTGCTCAAACAGGTTCACCCTGATAACAGTTCTGTAAGTATGACCATAATGTGACCTGCTATTAGTCATATTCTCCATCATTGAGTAAACTGGTTTTGAGAGCACTCAGCAGATTCAATTTTTTGTTTTTCAAAATCACATGAGTTTGTGAAATAAGAGTATGCTCAGTGGAAGTACCTCTTTTTATTGGCAGTCTACTGATGATAAATCAAAGTCAACCTACTGGGTTGTTCTTTCTCTTCACCCTTTCATTGTATGCATACTCTAGAATTTTCATTTTTGCCCAAATGTCCTGTAATTGAATTAGGTTCAACTGGATTTCAAAAGTTGTTTGCTTTTAGGTTTTTTTCCTCACATTATTTTACATTCTTGTCATATTTTAAAATTCACATGTGAATTACTGTTTAACTGATCTTCATGTTCAATGCCTATTCGAAATTTTTAATACAGTCGTTTTAGGATCTTATTTTCCTTTGCTTGCTACTTCTGCATTGAGGTCTTCCTGACCACCTAATCTAGTACTGCTTCTCCCCCATTATGTATGTGTGTGTATATACTTAGTTCTTTGTAGAATTATTTGGTTCAGATATCCGTTTCCTTAACTATTATCTTTAATTCACACTGGATAGTGAACTTCCTGATATGAGAGTCCTTGTCTCATTTGCTGTCATATATCAGGAGTAAGAACCATATTTGGCACTTGTTACAATCATGTCACAGGTACGTAGTTGAAGACAATTAACCAGACTGTGGAGACAAAGGCCAGGGTTGGGCAAATGAGCTGACTTCCTGTGCCATGTGGGAGGAAATGATACAGCCTAAATTTACGGAGTGCTTGTTACATTTGTCGTGCTGAGCATTTTACTTCCGTCATCTCATTTAATGCTCACAACAACCCTATGAGGTGGATAATACTATCATTCCCTTTTTACAGATGAGAAAACACAGGCTCAGAGAACTTCCCTAACGCCACACAACTGGTAAATATTACTATTTACCAGCTGCGATTTGTACCCAGGTGGGTCTGACTTCAAAGCATATCAAATGTGCTGCCAGCAGACACCCCTCAGCTATCAGCCCTCTTTGAGGATACTTTGGTTCAAGACAGATGTCTCACCAAAGAGTTCAATAGAAAAGATGGACTTCTCAACCAATGAAGCTAAGAAAACTGGATATTCGTATGCAAAAGAAGGAGTTTGGATTCTGACCTAGCACCATATACAAAAATTAACTCAAAATAGATCAAAGACCTAAATGTAAGAGCTGACAATGGGGGATCCCTGGGTGGCTTAGCGGTTTAGCGCCTGCCTTCAGCCCAGGGCATGGTCCTGGAGTCCCAGGATCAAATCCCACATCAGACTCCCTGTATGGAGCCTCCTTCTCTCACTGCCTGTGTCTCTGTCTCTCACTCTCTGTCTCTCTGTTTCTCATGAATAAATAAAATCTTTAAAAAAAAAGCTAATAAAATGAAAATCCTAAACATAAAAAAAAAAGGCCATATCATGCCAACAGAAATGGATACTTAGGATGTTTCCATATCTTGGCTATGGTAAATAATGCTGCAATGAACATGGTGGTGCCCGTTCATTGTACCCATTTTCTTCAGATAAATACCCAGTAGTGGAATTACTAGATGATTATATGGTACTTTTATTTTTAGTTTTTTGAGGAGCCTCCATGCTGTTTTCTACAGTGGTTGCACCAATTTACATCCCATACATTATATTACCAACAGTGCATGAGACTTCCTTTTTCTCTCCATCCTCACAAGCATTTGTTATTCCTTGTCTTTTTAATTATAGCCATTCTAACAGGTGCGAAGTTGTACCTTGTGGCTTGTTTGTATTTCCCTGATTAGTGATATGGAAGGCCTTTTCATGTACCTGTTGGGCATCTGTATGTCTTCTTTGGAAAATTGTCTGTCTATTCAGATCATTTGCCCAGTTTTTAATCAAGTTGTTTGATTTTTCTTTTTTCTGCCTTTGAGTTTTTGGAATTCATTATATATTTTAGATATTAACCCTTTATCACATACATGATTTGCAAATATTTTCTCCCACTCGGTAGGTTGGCTTTTCATTTTGCTGAGGATTTCCTTTGCTGTGCAGAAGCTTTTTAGTTTGATGTAGCCCCATTTGTTTATATTTGCTTTTGTTATCCTTCCTCTTGGTGTCAGATCCAAAAACTCAATCAATCAATCAATCAACAATCAATCTCCAAGACTGATGTCAAGGAGCTTAGCACCTATGATTGCTTCCAAGCGTTTTATGGTTTTGGGTCTTGCATTCAGTCTTTAGCCTGTGGTGTAAGACAGTGATCCCGTTCTATTCTTTTGCATGTGGCTGTCCAGTTTTCCCAACACCATTTATTGAAGAGACTGTTCTTTCCCCTGTTGTATATTCTTGGCTCTTTTTGTAAATTAATTGACTGTATATGTCTGTGTTTATTTCTGAGCTCTCTAGTCTCATCTGTTGATCTATGCATCTGTTTTTATGCCAATACCATACTGTTTTGATTGTTATAGCTTTGTAAAATAGTTCAAAATCAGGGAGTATGAGGCTTCCTGCCTTGTTCTTCTTCCTCAAGACTGTTTTGGTTACTTGGGGTTTTTTTTTTTGGGGGGGGGTGTTTTTGTGGTTCCATACAAATTTTAGGATTGTTTCTTCTATTCTTGTGAAAAATGCCATTGAATTTCAGTAGGGATTGCACTGATCTCTAGATTGCTTTGGGTAGGATGAACATTTAATAATACCAATTCTTCCCCTCCCTGAGTATGGAATATCTTTCCATTTATTTGCATCTGTTCAATCTCTTTCATCATTGTCTTATAGTTTTCAGTGTACAGATCTTTCACTTCCTCAGTTAAATTTAGTCTCAGTTATCTTCTTCTTTCTGATACAATTGTAAACGGATTGGTTTCTTAATTTCTCTTTCTTATAGGTTGTTAGCAGTGTGCAGAAATGCAACAGAGTTTTGAATTTTGATTTTGTTTCCTGCAGCTTTACTGAATCCATTTATTGGTTCTAACTGTCTTTTGGTGGAGTCTCCAGGGCTTTCTAGAAGTAATATTATGTCATCTGCGAATAGTGACAGTTCTACTTCTTCCCTTACAACTTGAATGCCTTTTCATTTCTTCTCCGTGGTGTTTGTTTTGTTTTGTTTGTTTTGCCTAAATGGTCTGGCTAGGACTTCCAATAGTATGTGAATAAAAGTGGCAAAAGTGGGCGTCCTTGTCTTGTTTCTGATCTCAGAGCAATAGCTTTCAGCTTTTCACCATTGAGTCAGCTCGTCACACATGGCCTTTACTATGTTGAGGTGTGTCCTCTCCATTCCCACTTCTTGAGATTTTTTTTTTAAATGAGAGTCGAATATTGAATTTTGTTAAATACTTTTTCTGCATCTACTAAGATGATTCTATGATTTATCCTGTGTCTTGTTAATGCAGTGTATCACAATTATTGATTTGCATATGTTGAGCCATCCTTGCAACACAGGGATGAATCCCCCTTGATCTATGTTGAGCCATACTTGCAACACAGGGATGAATCCCCCTTGATCATGGTGGATGATTATTTTTAATGTGCTGTTGAATTCAGTTTGCTCATGTTTTTTTCTTTTTTTTTGAGAATATTTTCATCTGTATTCATCAGGGATATTAGTCTGTCAATTTTTTCTTGTAGCGTTCTTACCTGGCTTTTGTGTCATAGTAATGCTGGCCTTGTAAAATGAGTTTGGGAGTATTCCTTCCTCTCCAATTTTTGGGAAGAATTTGTGATGTATTGGTGCTAGTTCTTTCTCTTCTTTCTTTCTTTCTTCTTTCTTTCTTTCTTTCTTTCTTTCTTTCTTTTTTTGGTGCTAGTTCTTTAAATGTTTGGTAGAAGTCACCAGTGAAATAATATGTTCTTGGGATTTCTGTTTTGGCAGGTTTTAAGTAATGATTCAATCTCCGTACTTGATATTAGCCTGTCAGATTCTCTGTTTCTTCATGACACAGTCTTGGTGGATTGTGTGTTTTAGGAATACATCCATTTCTTTTAGGTTATCCATTTGTTGGCATATAACCATTTGTAGTAATCTCTCGTGGTCCTTTGTATTTCCGTGGTGTCAGTTGTAATGTCCCCTCTTTCACTGCTGGTTTTATTTGAGTCTTCTCTCTGTTTTCCTGAGGTAACCTAGCTGAAGTTTCATCACTTTTATTTATCTTTCCAAATCACCAGTTCTTAGTTTCATTAATCTTGTCTATCATTTTTTCTGGTGTCTGGCACATTTATTTCCACTCGGATCTTTGTTACTTCCTCCCTTCTGCTGACGTTGTGCTTAGTTTGTTCTTTTTCTAGCTCCTTGAGGTGAAAATTTAGGTTGAGATCATTCTTGTTTCTTAATGTAGGTGTTTGTCACTGTAAATTTCCCTCTTAAAACAAAACATATAGGTTGCTGCAAAAGCAGTTCTGATATGCTATGCTTCCATTTGCATTTGTGTCTGGATTTCCCCTTTTGGTTTCTTCTTTGACCCAAGTGTTATCCAGAAGCATGTTGTTTAATCTCCACATACTGGTGAATTTTCTACCTTTTTGCCTGCTAGTGATACCTTGTTTCATACTCTTGCAGTCAAAAAAGATAGTATGATTTTAATGCTCTTAAATTTGCTAAGACTTGTTTTGTGATCTATCTTGGTGAATGTTCCATGCGCACTTGAGAAGAACGTGTATTCTGCTGCTGCCAGATGAAATGTTCTATATATGTCTGTTGAGTCCGTTTTGTCTAAAGTATGGCTCAAGTGCAGTGCTTCCTTGTTGATGTTCTTGTCTGGAAGATCCATGCAATATTGAAAGTGGGGTGCTGGAGTCTCCCTGTATTATCCTATTGCTGTTTATTTCTCCTTTCAGTTTTTTAAGTATTTGCTTAATATATTTAGGTGCTCCAGTGTTGAGTGCATATTTATGATTGTTACATCTTCCTGAAGAATTGACCCCCCTCATCATTACCTAACGACCATCTCATCTCTCGTTACCATTTTAGCTTAAAGTCTATTTTGCTCGACATTAGTATAGCTAACCCCACTCTCTTTGGTTTCCACCTGCATGGAATAGCTTTTGTCATCCCTTCACTTTGGATCTATGTATGTCCTCAGAGCTGAGGTGAGTCCCTCGTAGGCAGCACATAGTTTGATCTTGCTTTTTGTCCACTAAACCACTCTATGCCCTTTGATTGGTGGATTCAATCCATTAAGAGAGTAATTATTGATAAGACTTACTAATGTCGCCTTATTACTGGTTTCTTGGCTGTTCTCTAGTTCCACTTTTCACTATTCCTTTCTTGATGCCCTCCTTTGTAAATGGAATATTTTTCGTAGTGGTATGCTTTGATTACTTTCTCTTTATCTTTTGTGTATCTAGGTAGTTTTTACTTTTTGGCTCCCATGAGGTTTACACACAACATCCTGTAGGTATGACAGTCTATTTTATGCTGACAGCTTAACTTTGATGACATACCAAAACTCTATCCTATTATTCCCCACCCAAATTTACTGTTTTTACATCATTGTTTATATTTTGTGTGGTGTGTGGTGTGTGTGTCCGTTAACAAATTGTTTTCAATACCTTTGTCTCTTATTCTTTATTTTAAAGTTACCTAGTCAGCACATCACCACGTTACAGTCTTAGGGTATTCTGAGTCTGACTGTATGCTTACCTTTAACAGCGTGTTGTGTATTTTCATATGTTTTGGTGTTACCAATTAGTTTCAGCTTGAAGAACTCCTTTCAGCATTTCTTGTGACATAGGGTTAGTCACAACGAGTTCCCTCAGCTCTCGTTTACTAGGGAAAGTCTTTATTTCACCTTCAATTTGGAAGGGCAGCATCGCTGGGTAAAGAACTCTTGGTTGGCAATTTCTTTCTTTTAGCAGTTTAAATATATCATCCCATTCTCTCCCGGCCTTTAAGGTCCCTCCCAAAAAACCCACTGATAGCCTTATGGAGCTTCCCTTGTATGAGAGAAAAATTGTTTTCTGTTGCTGCTTTTAAAACTCTCTCTTCGATTTTTGTTTTGTTTTGTTGTTTTTTTAAAGATTTTATTTATTTATTCATGAGAGACACAGAGAGAGACAGAGACACAGGAGAGGGAGAAACAGGCTCCATGCAGGAAGCCTGACGTGGGACTCGATATTCGGTCTCCAGGATCACGCCCTGGGCCGAAGGCGGTGCTAAACCACTGAGCCACCCAGCCTGCCCTTCGATTTTGGTTTTAGACAATTTTATTGGTATGTGTTTTGGTGAAGCATGTTTTGGATTGTAATTTTGAGGTGACCTATTAGCTTCATGAACTTAGATGTCCACATCTTTGGGGAGTTTTCAGCCATTATTTCTTTAAATAAGTTTGTAATCCTTTGTCCTTCTCTTCTCCTTCTGGGGTGGCAGTAATTCATACATTATTGCTTTTTGATGGTGTCCCTAAACTCACATAGGCTTTCTTGATTCCTTTTCACCGTTCTTTTTTTCCTTTTGCTCTTCTAATTGTATAATTTCAATAGATAATGTCTTTTAGCTCACTGATTCTCCCTTCTGCTTGTTCAAGTCTGGTGTTGAAGTTCTCTATTGAATTATTCAGTTGCTTGTATTCTTCAGCTCTGAAATTTCAGGTTGGTCCTTTTTTATGTTTTCTGACACTTTGTTGAGCTTCTCATTTTGTTCTTGTATTGTTTTCCTGATATCATTAATTTGCTTATCTGTGTTCTCTTATAACCCTCTGAGCATTTGTAGAACAATTTTTTTTTGTGAATTCTTTGTCAGAAAATTCCTGGATCTCCATTTCTTTGGGGCCCACTACTGGAGGTTTGCTGTGTTCCTTTGGTGAACACGTTTCCCTGATTCTCGGATCACTGTTGCCTTGTGTAGGTATCTATGCATTTCAAGGAGCAGTCACCTCTTCCAGACTTTATGGAGTGATTCTGCAGTGTGGATGTGCAGCACACTGGGCTGTGCTATGACCCTGCATCTACTGGTGCAGGGCACTAAGGGCAGGGGCACACGGCAGCAGTGGGTCCAAGGAGGCTGTAATGTCTCTTCAGTTCAGGCCACTGAGGTCCACAGTATCAACAACCGTGTGTGTGTTGGTGAGCATGGTGGAGAGAATGCAGTGGCTGCAAGGGCTGTTGGGCTCCTGAGTGGTGACTCCAGGACCCATAGCTAGGGACCAGGGCAGGCAGTAATGGTGGCCAGAGCCAGTGGTGTACACATACTCTGCTGTGAGGGCCTAGTGCAGGTGTCTATGTGGCAGCAGTGGTCACCTGCAGACACACTTGTGGTGATGGGGGTCAGGGTGGGTAACAGAGGCCAAGGCCATCTATGCACTCACTGGAATCTGTGGGGGACCTGGGTGCCAGTGTGCTCTCCTATGGCTTCACACTCTACCCATAGGTATGCAGACTGCAGTGGAGTACAGTGATGGGGGTAAGGCTGGGGGTCATGCAGGTCCACAACCAGAGGAACCAGCCACCTGTGGGCATGGTGGTGTCAGCCAGTGACAGGAGGTAGAGCCTGATCTGAGCCCACAGACAGCTACAGGGGGCCCTGGATGATGGTGTGCTCTTGTACAGCTGCACTTTCTTCCCCTAGGCATGCATATGGACTTGAAAGCCAGTGATGGGAATCAGGCTAGGGCTTCACAGGTTCACAGCTGCGGGGACTATCTATAGGTGAGTGTGGTGTTGCTGGCCAGGGACAAATGACTGGGCCTGATACAGACTCACAAGGACATCAGGGGGCCCTAGGTGTCAGTATGCTGTCCTGTGGCCACACGATCTTTCCCCTGTGCCTATGCAGTATAGTGAGGGCCAGTGGTGAGAGTCCTGCTGGAGTGAAGCTGGAGATGCTATCTATAGGTGGGCATGGTGTTGCAGGCCAGTGACAGAAGGCTGAGCATGCTTTCCATAAGCAGCTGTTGCTGGGGGCCTGGCTGTCAGAGAATTCACCCATCACTGCACACTCTCCTCTGTGTGTGTACCCGCTGTAGCAGATGCAAATGATAGGATCAGGCCATGGCTAGAGGGGCTATCTGTGCCCCCAAGTGCAGGCAAGCTGGTGCGTCAGCCCAGGGTACTTAAGCTGGTGTCTTGCTCTTCACACCTACAGAAAACCGGATTGGCTGTAAGCTTAACTCCTGGGTCTTGGTGGAGGTAGGAAGGGACAGGTGGCTGGTGTTCTACACCTGTGCAGCCACAGAGTATTTGAATGGTTACTTGTGGGTCCTGGCTCTGGAAGGTGTGGTTTTGGTAGGGTGTTGGCAGGAGGTGGTCTGGGCCTGGGGGTTGGGTACTGAGGATGGCTGGCTCTAGAAACTTAAATACTTCTAGGACCATTGTCAGGATCTATGCACCCAGGCATGACTTCATCGTTGGTGGAAGCTGCTGATTGTATGCCACAATTCTCTGTAAACTGAAATCACTCCTGCTGCATATGTGTTGATAATAGCCTCTGCTTTTATTCCTTCTTCCTATCAAGTCTTGCTGTTATGAGTGGGGTGAAACTGAAGCTAGACCTTCATGCAGTGCCAGGACATCTAGACAAGTTGTTCACTCACTCTACTTTTCCTTCCCTAGTAAGAGGAATTCTTACTAGTTGGGAAATTTTTTTCCTGGTCCAGAACAATGCTGGCTTGAGGGATGGAATGATGCAGGGAGAAGGATGTTGTCTTCCTTCACTCTTGTGCAATTATGCTTTGCTTGTTTGTTTGCTTGACACTATTGCTAGAGCCTCCTAAGTGGAATGTAGAGGTCTCCCAGACTGTTTTTGTTCATGACCACCATCTAATCATTGATGCTGTCAAGGAATGGGGAAGTGGAGACTCCACATCCTATTTTTCTCCAAAGTCTGAGAAACTTCCTGTCAAAAAGGGGAATATATTCATGAGGCCAGTCCAGTTATTATCGCAGCAAGTAATTATGCACATGATTTTCTTAAACATAATTCCCAGTGATGTGTGACAATACACCTGGTAGCACCCAAGACACCTAAAGCAATATGGTCCCTATCTACTACATCTCCCATGGGTTAACATGTTCACCATTGCCTCTGCAGGAATATCTCACTCCTCTGCTGGAGTGAAGCTGGAGGTACTATCTTACCTCCCTAAGAGGAGGGTAGGTACCTAATTGACAGCTTTCAGGATTTCAGGATTTAAAGGCCTCTTTATGCCCTGCATACCTAACTCCATCTAATTATGGTTACCTTAAGACTTTAACTCAGAAGTAAAGACATTAAGAAAAAATGATAACTCAGTACTTATACCCACTGAACCCATATGAAAGGAGATTTTAAAGAATGTAACTTAGAAGATGGAAAATGATCTGAGATGCCAGAGGAATGATAATGAATGAATTGGCAATAGAAGTAAATGAAATATCGATGCATAAAATATTTATAATGATTATGGCGACTTAAAGCAAAAAGTTAACAAGACGGAACTAAATACAGTATTACGAATCACTTGGATGATGGGTTTGTCCAAGGAGAGCACCTCATAGCATACAGGAAGCATTCCACCATCACCTCCAGGGAATCCAGAGAGCCATATGTCAGTGGCCGCCTGGGAGACTGCCAAGCACACTGTGTCTGAGGCCACCAAGGCCGTCATCCGGTGCACCAGACACCATGAGCTGCCTCAGGACCGCCTGACCACACCGCAAAGCAAAGGCAAAGCCTTTTCTTTTCAGAGCTACCTCACTTGGCAGGAAAAGACCTGAAGCTCTCCAAGTGCAGTCTACTCTAGTGTTTGGATCTTTGTCATTTTGTCGATCTTTAAATTCTTAGTGTGAAAGAAATGTTTAAAAAAAAACAGTATCAGCTCGACTTTCTATGTCTTTAGTGCTATTGGCTATGATTTTTCTTAACCATACTGCATTTCATCACTTTGCTAAATGGTCTTTCTATTAGGTATTTCCCTAGGTTAGCCTCTTCAGGGATCTTAATGGTCAAAACTATTTCCAAAATAATTTTATTTACCTCACCTATTCTTATTCTCCTACCTGTGTCCAATAGTTCATCCGGAGATTTTTGTTTTTTCAAAATGTGTGGTATGCAACAATTTTAAGTGCAATCCAGATAACAATCACACTTACCCCCCATTCACACCCCTTTAGTATATCCCATTATCTGAATTCAAATAACTAAAAGGGGACCCAAACAATGTGCCAAAAACTCAATCAAACAACCTAGAATCGTGAAGGCATAGAGTAACTCCATATTTCCACATGTTGCATTCCAACATAACGGAACGTGGAAGAGTGGTAGTTTTATGGAATAATTTGATTCCACATTAGTGCATCATTTCTTATAAGCGGTAAATGTGATTGACTTAGGATGTGCTACAAATACTCTGATGCTCTGGAATCAATGTGCCCGACCTTTATTTATCTTTAAGGATTTTATTTATTTATTCGTGAGAGACACACAGAGGAAGGCAGAGACACAACAAAGGGAGAAACAGTCTCCTCACAGGGAGCCCCCTGTGGGACTCTATCCCCGGACACAGGATCACGCCCTGAGCAGAAGGCAGATGGCTGAACTACCCAGGCCATCCCATTGTGTGCCCTCTTTTATAATCACAGCAACGGTAAGGTGGAGATGAGGACTACTATGGAATAAAAAGTTTGCAAAAGGGTGCCTAGGTGGCTCATCTGTTACATCTGGCTCTTATTTTGGCTCAGGTCATGATCTCAGGTTTTGTGAAATACAGCCAGACTTCGGGCTACACGCTGGGTGTAGAGCCTACTTGAAATCTCTCCCTCGCTCTCTGCTCCTCCCCCTTCTCTCTACTCTCTCCCTCTCCAGAAATTTTCATGTTGGAAATCTAGAGGTACTCAACGGCTTCCTGTGGAATGTTTAGAGGTCCTTCTGGCAGCCCTCATGGGAAACTTAGAGGCTGCCTGATTCCCGCTCTGACTGAGGAGATGCCAAGCTCGAAGGTGTGGCCACGAGATCTGACAAGACCTGGCTGAATGACCCGCTCACTTCCTGCTTTGCCTTTTGTCCAATCAGAGAGGAGCTTCCGGTGACATCGGGCCATACAGTGGCTATAAAAGAGCCCTGCCCTTCAGCTGCTGCCAGTGCGCTCCTTCTGAGCTATCGGGGAGTGAGCCCGCACATGGCTGAGCCTGGCTGTGAGACCTCTTGGGAGGAAAGCCTGGTTACGGAGGAGCCAGGCGGCAGCCTATCAGGAGAGCCCTCAGCAGGAGCACCGAGGCGCCAATGCCGTTAATACCACCTAACCCACCCCACCCCTAACCGCCGGCCCCCTCACCACCACCCCACACCACCCGCAGCCCCGCCATTCACCACCCCACCACCACCAACTCCGCCGCCGGTCCGCTGCTCAGGCAGTTTCGCCACCTATTTCCCGGGTTTCTGAAGAAGGTTCATGAGGGCCTGAGCCTCTCGCAGAAGCCCTGATAGTCACAGTTCGTTCATTAATGACATCTTCGAGCGCAATCATCGACGAGGCCTCTCGCCTGGCCCACTCCCATCACCTCCAGGGAGATCCAGACCGCCATCATCTGCTGCTGCCAGGGGGGATTGGCAAGCATGTCGTGTCTGAGGCCTCCGAGGCCTTCATCTGGTACGCCAGACGCCAATGAACAGACGCCATGAACAGCTGACCCTCTGACCACCCCCAAAACAAAGGCTCTTTTCAGAGCTACCTCACTTGTCGGGAAAGACCTGTAGCTCCCCACAACGCCACCTACTCCAGCGTTTGGCCCTATGCCATGCTGCCCATCCTTAAAGCACGTTCACCGTGGGCAGAACTGACAAATGTTGTCAAGTCCACTTTAATATACGTGTGTGGTGTGGACCGTTAGGATTTCCTTGGCCGGGTTGCATTTTGTCACTTTCCTAAATGGCCCGTTCCTTCAGGCCAGCCTCTTCTGGTATCTTTTTGGTCACAGCTGTGTGTCCACAGTGATTTGACTTGCCTTAAGTATTCTCCTTCTCCCTCTTGTGTCGAGTGTATCATCAGAGATTTGTTTGAGTTTGTGATACAGCAATGATGAAGTGCTGTACAGATCCCGAACTGACACATAGCGCATTCACACTCCCCCAACAGAGCCTCTCGTCCAAATTCAACTACACACTACAAGAGGACCCAAACACTGTCCGAAAACTCATCAAACGACCTCGAATCGTGGCCTACTCGAGCTCCCCACCTTGGGAAAGGCCGATTTTACTGCACTCACATTTATCTGATTCCGTTCCTTGGTAGCCTATACTCTTGCACTTTTGACCCCAAATCTTCCTGAACCACGACTACGCATGGCTGATGGGATCGTCCAATGAGAGCAGCTGTGCTCCCAGCCGCTGCTAGCAGCAGCCAATCAGCAACTGGCAGCACATGATCCGTGGCCATTGGCCCAAAGGGTGGTGGGTGACCAGGCTGAACCAATAACAGCCTTCCTCGGACACCCAGCCTGGAGATTGAAGGGGAAGGTGGCATGATTGTCTGCCTGGGGGTTTCTGGTCAAGCTCTTGCTTTGAACCAGTGTGGTTGGAGTATAAACATCCAGATGTCACGGTGGGACAAGTCCCTATCGTTTTTTGCATCCAGATAGGCAGAGGCTGTTTGGAAATTAAGGGAACTAAGATGATTCCTTCCTCTACCTCAAGTGATCTGATGGTCGGAGGACTTAGGATAATGGTAATGCGCTTTACTACCCCTGTGTTTTTTTCCTTCTTGCACGGGCTCTCCACCACCACCCCTTTTTTTCCTTTTCCTATAGGTACATGCTGAATTTCAAAGCAGTTCGTGATTATCCAAGTACGTTTTTTTCATTGATTCCTAGCTTCCTATATCTGGAGAGAAAACCCACGCGGCGGGGGGGACAGAATTCAATCCTTTGAAATGTGTTAGGAGTTGCATTAAAACTCACGATTTCATCAAGTTTGCTATGTGTTCCGTGTGAACTTTTAAAAAATTCTAAATGACCTTTTATTTGAATGTAGAAACCTGTAAAAATGTTACTCTGCACCTAGCATGAGACATAAGCTGGGTAAACTATGGAAATACAACTTTTTCTGGCGCCCACTAAAAGACAGAATAAGCCAAAGGTATTTGGAGCGGGGACACAAAGTGCTTGCTTCATAAATCCCAGAAAAGCTACCACAAAATATAGTGCAAATAAATTCTCGTGGGTGGTACCTAGAAATTTCCATATACAGCGGGAAGAAAATTTTAGAAGCCAAAGGTTCTTTGCGGAGCCGTTGCCTTTTCAGAAAAGCAACTGTGGACCATTTAGAAAAAGAAAACTGCATTTCAACAAGTCTAATTTCTATCATGCTTATTGCTGTTCACAATCCATGTGTCAATATGACATGCAGATGTTTTTCAAAGTTATTCATGCATATTGGCCTCATACACGTTGTATTATGTAAACAGTTATTTAAGAACCTGGATTCATTAGGATGTGTGTGTGTATGTGTGTGGTTTTCATTTGTAATTTCAGAAATCAAATGGGAGTGCTAGTAAAACAACATTAAATGCACCATAATTGGGCTGTGGATGGGACACTTGGAGTGGAAGTGTGAGAGACACACATGAATCTGGGAAGGAGAAAGGAAAATGCCATTTGATGTTGAAGTCCAGAGTGGGAATTGACTACATCTGATTATTCCTATGATGAGTAATTGAGGAGAAAGCACCTAGTGACTAATCATGATGTAATGCTGTGGTTACTGAGATGAAATAAAAGAATGGCTACTGCCTCACTAACAAATTATAGCAACAACATGGGGGGAAATAGCATTAATAGGACAGGCATACCCAAATCAACTTTTTCAATGGTATTCATATTATTAAGTTCTTTGAAAAGCCATAAGCAAGGACCCAAACTCAGTACATAAATGTCTAAATCCAAAATTCAAAAAACAACACCTATTCAGGACCCCTCCCAACTAAAGCTGCCACTGTTAACCCATTCAGATTTATCTGACTTTGTTCTTTTCAGGCTATAAACTTTTGTTCTTGAAAAGTCAGAACTTAATTACTTACAACACTACAGGTCTTATGAGCGTCCAATCATGCAGCCCCACCTTCTGAATCAGCCTCTGATGGACCTGCAGCCTCTGACCCACAGCCATTGGCTCTATATATGAGGCAGTCTCAAGATGAGCCATACGTGTCTTCCTTGGTTTTCCACATGGGAAATTGAGGAAGAGCATCTGCGATTCTTTCTTTTTTTTTTTTAATGAGCTCAACGTGTTTATTATTCAATTCAGCATACATAAAGCCACTCTGTCTGATTGCTGTTGAGGTTTTTTATTTATTTTTTTATGTTATTTTTTTATTTTTATTTTTTTAAATTTATTTTTATTGGTGTTCAATTTACTACATACAGAATAACACCCAGTGCCCGTCAACCCATTCACTCCCCACCCCCCGCCCTCCTCCCCTTCCACCACCCCTAGTTCGTTCCCAGAGTTAGCAGTCTTACGTTCTGTCTCCCTTTCTGACACTTCCCCACACATTTCTTCTCCCTTCCTTATATTCCCTTTCACTATTATTTATATTCCCCAAATGAATGAGAACATATATGTTTGTCCTTCTCCGACTGACTTACTTCACTCAGCATAATACCTCCCAGTTCCATCCACGGTGAAGCAAATGGTGGGTATTTGTCATTTCTAATAGCTGAGTAATATCCATTGTATACATAAACCACATCTTCTTATCCATTCATCTTTCGTTGGACACCGAGGCTCCGTCCACAGTGTGGCTATCGTGGCCATTGCTGCTATAAACATCGGGGTGCAGGTGTCCCGACGTTTCATTGCAATTTGTATCTTTGGGGTAAATCCCCAATAGTGCAATTGCTGGGTCGTAGGGCAGGTCTATTTTAACTCTTGAGGAACCTCCACACAGTTTTCCAGAGTGGCTGCACCAGTTCACATTCCCACCAACAGTGTAAGAGGTTCCCTTTTCTCTCGCATCCTCTCCAACATTTGTTGTTTCCTGCCTTGTTAATTTTCCCCATTCTCACTGGTGTGAGGTGGTATCTCATTGGTAGTTTTGATTTGTATTTCCCTGATGGCAAGTGATGCAGAGCATTTTCCCATGTGCATGTTTGGCCATGTCTATGTCTTCCTCTGAGATTTCTGTTCATGTCTTTTGCCCATTTCATGATTGGATTGTTTGTTTCTTTGGTGTTGAGTTTAAGAAGTTCTTTATAGATCTTGGAAACTAGCCCTTTATCTGATACGTCATTTGCAAATATCTTCTCCCATTCTGTAGGTTGTCTTTGAGTTTTGTTGACTGTATCCTTTGCTGTGCAAAAGCTTCTTATCTTGATGAAGTCCCAATAGTTCATTTTTGCTTTGGTTTCTTTTGCCTTCGTGGATGTATCTTGCAAGAAGTTACTATGGCCGAGGTTCAAAAAGGGTGTTGCCTGTGTTCTTCTCTAGGATTTTGATGGAATCTTGTCTCATATTTAGATCTTTCATCCATTATTGAGTTTATCTTTGTGTATGGTGAAAGAGAGTGGTCTAGTTTCATTCTTCTGCATGTGGATGTCAATTTTCCCAGCACCATTTATTGAAGAGACTGTCTTTCTTCCAATGGATAGTCTTTCCTCCTTTATCGAATATCAGTTGCCCATAAAGTTCAGGGTCCACTTCTGGATTCTCTATTCTGTTCCACTGATCTATGTGTCTGTTTTTATGCCAGTACCACACTGTCTTGATGACCACAGCTTTGTAGTACAACCTGAAATCTGGCATTGTGAAGCAGCCCCAGCTATGGTTTTCTTTTTAAAATTCCCCCTGGCTATTCGGGGTCTTTTCTGATTCCACACAAATCTTTTTTTTTTTTTTTTTTTTTTTTTCACCAACAAATCTTAAAATATTTGTTCTAACTCTCTGAAGAAAGTCCATGGTATTTTGATGGGGATTGCACTAAACGTGTATATTGCCCTGGGTAACATTGACATTTTCACAATATTAATTCTGCCAATCCATGAGCATGGAATATTTTTCCATCTCTTTGTGTCTTCCTCAATTTCTTTCAGAAGTGTTCTATAGTTTTGAGGGTATAGATCCTTTACATCTTTGGTTAGGTTTATTCCTAGGTATCTTATGCTTTGGGGTGCAATTGTAAATGGGATGGACTCCTTAATTTCTCTTTCTTCAGTCTCATTGTTAGTGTATAGAAATGCCACTGACTTCTGGGCATTGATTTTGTATCCTGCCACGCTACCGAATTGCTGTATGAGTTCTAGCAATCTTGGGGTGGAGGCTTTTGGGTTTTCTATGTAGAGTATCATGTCATCGGCGAAGAGGGAGAGTTTGACTTCTTCTTTGCCAATTTGAATTGCCTTTAATGTCTTTTTGTTGTCTGATTGCTGAGGCTAGGACTTCCAGTACTATGTTGAACAGCAGTGGTGAGAGTGGACATCCCTGTCTTGTTCCTGATCTTAGGGGAAAGGCTCCTAGTGCTTCCCCATTGAGAATGATATTTGCTGTGGGCTTTTCATAGATGGCTTTTAAGATGTCGAGGAATGTTCCCTCTATCCCTACACTCTGAAGAGTTTTGATCAGGAATGGATGCTGTATTTTGTCAATGCTTTCTCTGCATCTAATGGCTCTTGGTTTTTCTCTTGCTGATATGATGAATCACATTGATTGTTTTACGGGTGTTGAACCAGCCTTGTGTCCCAGGGATAAATCCTACTTGGTCAGGGTGAATAATTTTCTTAATGTACTGTTGGATCCTATTGGCCAGTATCTTGTTGAGAATTTTTGCATCCATGTTCATCAGGGATATTGGTCTGTAATTCTCCTTTTTGGTGGGGGTCTTTGTCTGGTTTTGGAATTAAGGTGATGCTGGCTTCATAGAACGAATTTGGAAGTACTCTCCATCTGTTTCTATCTTTCCAAACAGCTTTAGGAGAATAGGTATGGTTTCTTCTTTAAAACGTTTGATAAAATTCCCCTGGGAAGCCATCTGGCCCTGGACTCTTGTGTCTTGGGAGGTTTTTGATGACTGCTTCAATTTCCTCCCTGGTTATTGGCCTGTTCAGGTTTTCTATTTCTTCCTGTTCCAGTTTTGGTAGTTTGTGGCTTTCCAGGAATGCGTCCATTTCTTCTAGATTGCCTAATTTATTGGCGTATAGCTGTTCATAATATGTTTTTAAAATTGTTTGTATTTCCTTGGTGTTGGTAGTGATCTCTCCTTTCTCATTCATGATTTTATTAATTTGAGTCCTCTCTCTCTTCTTTTAATAAGGCTGGCTAATGGTTATCTATCTTATTAATTCTTTCAAAGAACCAACTCCTGGTTCTGTTGATCTGTTCCACAGTTCTTCTGGTCTCGATTTCGTTGAGTTCTGCTCGAATCTTTATTAACTCCCTTCTTCTCTTGGGTGTAGGATCTATTTGCTGTTTTTTCTCTAGCTCCTTTATGTGTAAGGTTAGCTTTTGTATTTGAGTTCTTCCAGTTTTTGAATGGATGCTTGTATTGCGATGTATTTCCCCCTTAGGACTGCTTTTGCTGCATCCCAAAGATTTTGAATGGTTGTATCTTCATTCTCATTAGTTTCCATGAATCTTTTTAATTCTTCCTTAATTTCCTGGTTGACCCTTTTATCTTTTAGCAGGATGGTCCTTAACCTCCACATGTTTGAGGTCCTTCCAAACTTCTTGTTGTGATTTAGTTTCTAATTTCAAGGCATTATGGTCCGAGAATATGCAGGGGACAATCCCAATCTTTTGGTATCGGTTCAGACCCGATTTGTGACCCAATATGTGGTCTATTCTGGAGAAAGTTCCATGTGCGCTTGAGAAGAATGTGTATTCAGTTGAGTTTGGTTGTAAAGTTCTGTAGATATCTGTGAAATCCATCTGGTCCAGTGTATCATTTAAAGCTCTCGTTTCTTTGGAGATGTTGTGCTTAGAAGACCTATCGAGTATAGAAAGAGCTATATTGAAGTCACCAAGTATAACTGTATTATTATCTAAGTATTTCTTCACTTTGGTAAATAATTGATTTATATATTTGGCAGCTCCCACATTCGGAGCATATATATTGAGGATTGTTAAGTCCTCTTGTTGAACAGATCCTTTAAGTATGATATAGTGTCCCTCTTCATCTCTCACTACAGTCTTTGGGGTAAATTTTAGTTTATCTGATATAAGGATGGCTACCCCTGCTTTCTTTTGAGGACCATTTGAATGAATGGTAAATGGTTCTCCAACCTTTTATTTTCAGGCTGTAGGTGTCCTTCTGTCTAAAATGAGTCTCTTGTAGACAGCAATAGATGGGTCCTGCTTTTTTATCCAGTCTGAAACCCTGCGCCTTTTGATGGGGTCATTAAGCCCGTTCACGTTCAGAGTTACTATTGAGAGATATGAGTTTAGTGTCATCATGATATCTATTCAGTCTTTGTTTTTGCGGACTGTTCCACTGAACTTCTTCTTAAAGGGGAATTTTAAGAGTCCCCTTTAAAATTTCTTGCAGAGCTGGTTTGGAGGTCATATATTCTTTCAGTTCCTGCCTGTCTTGGAAGCTCTTTATCTCTCCTTCCATTTTGAATGAGAGCCTTGCTGGATAAAGTATTCTTGGTTGCATGTTCTTCTCATTTAGGACCCTGAATATATCCTGCCAGCCCTTTCTGGCCTGCCAGGTCTCTGTGGAGAGGTCTGCTGTTACCCTAATACTCCTCCCCATAAAAGTCAGGGATTTCTTGTCTCTTGCTGCTTTAAGGATCTTCTCCTTATCTTTGGATTTGCAAGCTTCACAATTAAATGTCGAGGTGTTGAACGGTTTTTATTGATTTTAGTGGGGGGATCTCTCTATTTCCTGGATCTGAATGCCTGTTTCCCTTCCCAGATTAGGAAAGTTTTCAGCTAGTATTTTGTTCAAATACATATTCTGGCCCTCTGTCCCTTTCGGCGCCCTCGGGAACCCCAATTAAACGTAGGTTTTTCTTCCTCAGGCTGTCGTTTATTTCCCTTAATCTATCCTCATGGTCTTTTAATTGTCTGTCTCTTTTTTCCTCAGTTTCCCTCTTTGCTATCAACTTGTCTTCTATGTCACTCACTCGTTCTTCCACCTCGTTAACCCTCGTCGTTAGGACTTCTAGTTTGGATTGCATCTCATTCAATTGATTTTTAATTTCTGCCTGATTAGCTCTAAATTCTGCAGTCATGAAGTCTCTTGAGTCCTTTATACTTTTTCTAGAGCCACCAGTAGCTGTATAATAGTGCTTCTGAATTGGCTTTCTGACATTGAATTGTAATCCAGATTTTGTAACTCTGTGGGAGAGAGGACTGTTTCTGATTCTTTCTTTTGAGGTGAGGTTTTCCTTCTAGTCATTTTGCTCAGTGCAGAGTGGCCAAAAGCAAGTTGTATTGGGAAAAAGAGAAAAAGAGAGGAGAGAAAGAAGGAAAGAAAAGAGAAAGAGAAAAAAAGGGGAAGAAAAAAAAACGAAAAAAAAAGAAGAAAAAGAGAAAGAAAAAGAAAGGAGAAAAAAGGGGGTGGGGGAAGGAAACAAATCAAAAAGCAAAACAAAACAAAAACAAAACAACAACAAAAAAAGAACCACAGGGGAGTATCTTCTGATTCTGTGTACTTTAAGTCCCTTGGCTTCTCCTGGAGGTTGTCCGTCTAGCTGGTGTTCTGGGGGAGGGGCCTGTTGTGCTGATTTTCAGGTGTTAGCAGTTGGGGGAGCTGCTGTGCCCCTGCCTGGTGCAGGGCTCAGTGGGGGTTGTTTGCCCCGTGAGGCCGCAGGAGGAACAGCCCCAGTGGCGGGGCCGCTCTGGAAACCTGGATTCAGCTCCGGCAGGAACTCCGTCTGCAGGGCCTGGAGGCTCCGGGGCGGGGCCGCTGATCTGCTCAGCTGGGGCAGGAGCGTCCTCGCTGTCCTGGGCCCTCCCGGCCTCTGCCTGTCCCGGGGGAGGCGGGATCCTGGGCTGTGTCCCGGCGCCCTGTGCTCCGGGGCCTGCGCTGTTGGATTCGCGCTCCCGGGCCGCGCAGCCCCCTCCGCGGAGCCGCCGCCCGAGCCCCTCCGAGCTGCTCCTGGAACCGCGCAGGCCCCTCCGCACGGAGCCTCTTCCTCTGCCCGAGCCCCTCCGAGCTGCTCCCGCTGTTGAGGTTTTTAAATGCTTCTTTCCATTTTTGCGTTTACGCTGTTGTGAGAGGGTAACAGTTTGTGGATCAGCACCAGCCCGGGGGAGGGGGGACGCATTTTGAGTAGCAATATGATGGAAGATGAAGCGATTGCCTGAAAGATGCTAGCTGTGAGCATCTGAGGAGGGGATCAAACCCAGGTCTTCTTACTCCAGGTACAGAAAGACTTGCTCCCCCTGCGAGCCTGCCACTGAACCTACCTGAAGCTTTTCTTCCCCTGTAACCATGGACAAAAGGAGGTCCTTGAGGTGGGTAGTAGCAGTCCTTCAGACACAGCAATGGAGACATCACTCCCCATTCTCCACATATCCCCAACTATAGGCAACCGTTATTCTGTTTTCTGTCTTTATGGATTTGCCTGTTCTGGACATTTCACATGAATGGAATCATACGATATTTAGTGTTTTCTGACTGGGTCCTTTCACTTGGATGTTGTCTTCAGGTTCGTCCATGTTTCGCCATGTATCAGTACTTCATTTACTTTTATGGCTGAATAATATTCCATCCATACCACTTCTATTTATCCATTCATCAATTGATTGCCATTTGGGTTTCCCCCCACTCTTTGGATATTACAAACAATGTAGCTATAACCATTCTTTTCTATCATTTTATGTGGACATAGATTTTTATTTCTCTTAGGTATATATTTGGGCATGAAATTGCTGGGTTGTATGTTATCTCTCTGTTTAAGGTTTTGAGGAAACTGCCTGACTGGTTTACAAAGTGGCTGTGTGATTTTACTTTCCCACCAGCAACAAATGACAGTCCCACTTTCTTCTCATCCTCAATAACACTTTGTTATTGTCTGTGTTTTTGCTTGTAGCCATCCTAGTGGGTGTGAAGTGGCATCTCACGGTGGTTTTGATTTGTCTTTCCCCGGTGACTAATGATGTTGAACATCTTTTCATGTGCTTACTGGACATTTGTGCATCTTCTTTGGAGAAATGTGCATCCAGATCCTTTGTCCATTTTTAATTTGGTTATTGTCACTTTCTTACAGAGTTTTAAGTGTTCTTCATTTATTGTAGAGACAGGTCCCGTATCAGATATATGCACATATATTTGTAAATATTTTCTCCCATTCTGTGGGTTTTCACTTTCTTGGTGATGTTTTCTGAAGCATGGGCTTTTTACATTTCAATCAGGTTCACATTATCTATTTTTTTATTGCTTGTGGTATCATATCTAAAATTCTATAGCCATATCCCAGATCATGAAGATTTACCTTTATGTTTCCTCCTAATCAGTTTATATTTTAAACTCCTATTTTGGTCATTGACCCATTTCAGCTAATTGTTAATTTTTTTTTGTTTTCTTAAATCTTTAATTCCAGTATAGTTAAAATACAGCATTATATTAGTTTCAGGTGTACAATATAGTGATTCAACAGTTCCATATATTATTCAGTGCTCATCAAGGTAAGTGTACTCTATTTTTTCATTTATTTTTGCATATTTTTTATTGAAGTTCAATTTGCCAACATATCGCATAACACCCAGTGCTCACCCATCAGGTGCACCCCTTAGTGGGTAAGTGTACTTTTAATCCCCTTCACCTATTTCACCAATCCCCCACTCGTCTCCCCTCTGGTAACCATCCCTTTGTCTTCTACAGTTGAGAGTCTGTTTCTCGGTTTCTCTTTCTCTCTCTCTCTTTCTGTCTCTCTCTCTCTCATTTTTTTTTCTCTGCTGATTTGTTTTGTTTCTTAAATTGCACATATCAGTGAAATCATACGGTATTTATCTTTCCCTGACTGGCTTATTTTGCTCAGCCTATACTCTGTAGATCCATCCATGTTGTTGTTGTAGATGGCAAGATTTTGTTATTTCTTATGGCTGAATAATATTCCATTATCTATATCTTTATTTCACATCTTCTGTATTTTTTAAAGATTTATTTATTTGAGAGAGAGAGCAAGAGAGAGCACGAGCACGTGGGGTAGGGAGGGACAGAAAGAGAGGGAGAGAGAATCCCAAACAGACTCTGCACTGAGCACAGAGCCCCTTGTGGCACTCAATCCCACAACCCTGATGTCACACCCTGAGCCAAATCCAAGAGTTGGATGCTTAACTGACTACACCACCCAGGTGCCCCTATATCACATCTTCTTTATCCCTTCATCCATCGATGGATGGTTGGGCTGCTTCCACAGTTTGGCTATTGTGAATAATGCTGCAATAAACATAGGGGCGCATACATCCCTTTAAATTAGTGTTTTTGTATTCTTTGGGTAAATACCCGGTGATGTAATTCCTGGATTGTAGGGTAGTTCTATTACTAATTTTCTGAGGAACCTCCATACTGTCTTCCACAGTGGATGCACCAATTTGCATTCCCAACAACAGTGCACAAGGGTTCCTTTTTCTCCACATTTGTGCCAGCACCTGTTGTTTCTTGAGTTTTTGATGTTAGCCATTCTGACACATGTGAGGTGGTATCTCATTGTGGTTTTGATTTGCATTTCCCTGATGAGTGATATTGAGCACCTTTTTATGTGTCTGTTGGTCATCCGTATGTCTTCTGTGGAGAAATGTCTGTTCATGGCTTCTGCCCATTTTTAATTGGATTATTTGCTTTTCAGGTGTTGAGTCTTATAAGTTCTTTATATATTTTGGATACCAATCCATCATCAGATATGTCATTTGCAAATATCTTCTCCCATTAGTAGGTTGTCTTTCAGTTCTGTTGGTTGTTTCCTTTGCTGTGCAGAAGCTTTTTATTTGGATGTAGTCCCAGTAGTTTATTTTTGCTTTTGTTTCCCTTGCCTCAGGAGACCTATCTAAAAAGATGTTGCTATCACCAGTGTCAGAGAAACTACTGCCTGTGCCCTCTTCTAGGATTTTTATGCTTTCAGGTCTCACATTTAGGTCTTAATCCATTTTGAATTTACTTTTGTGTATGGTATAAGAAAGTGGTCCAGTTTCATTCTTTGCATGTAGCTGCTCAGTTTTCCCAGCACCATTTGTTAAAGAGGCTTTTTCCCATTGCATGTTCTTGCCTCCCTTGTCGAAGATTAATTGACCATAACATTGTGGATTCATTTCTGGGCTTTCTATTCTCTTCCATTGATCTATGTGTCTATTCTTTTTCAAGCTTTTATTTAAATTCCAGTTAGTAAACATAGAGTGTAATATTAGCTCTTTGTGTCTTTGTGCCAGTACCATACTGTTTTGATTACTACGCCTTTGTAATATAACTTGAAGTCTGGAATTGTGATGCCTCCAGCTTTACTTTTCTTTCTCAAGATTGCTTTGGCTATTCGGGATCTTTTGTGTTTCCATACAATTTTTTAGGATTGTTTGTTTTAGGTCTGTGGAAAACGCTGGTGGTATTTTGATAGGGTACTTTGATAGGTATTTTGCATTAAATGTGTAGATTGCTTTCGGCAGGACATTTTTTTTCTTTTTTTTTCGTTTTATTTTTAATTTTTTTATTGGCGTTCAATTTGCCAACATATAGCATAACACCCAGTGCTCATCCCATCAAGTGCCCCCCTCAGTGCCTGTCATCCAGTTACCCCACCCCCCGCCTACCTCCCTTTCTACCACCCCTTGTTCGTTTCCCAGAGTAAGGAGAATATTTATTCTTCCAATCCATGAGCATAGCATATCTTTCTGTTTCGTTGTGTCATCTTCAATTTCTTTCATCAGTGTTTCATAGTTTTCTGGTTACAGGTATTTCACCTCTTTGGTTAGGTTTATTTATAGGCGTCTTATTATTTTGGAGTGCAATTGTAAATGGGATTTGTTTTCTTAATATCTCTTTCTGCTGCTTCATGATTGGTGTATAGAAATGCAACAGATTTCTATATGTTGATTTTGCATCTTGCGGCTTTACTGGATTGAATTCTGTATCAGTTCTAGCAGTTTTTGGTGGAGTCTTTCGTGTTTTCAATATATAATATCATGGCATCTGCAAAGAGTGAGAGTTTGACTTCTTCCTTGCCGATTTGGAATGTCTTTTATTGCTTTTTGTTGTCTGACTGCTGTGGCTAGGACTTCCAGTACTATGTGGAGTAAAAGTGTGAGAGTGAACATCTTTTTCTTTATTGCTGAAGTATAATCGACATATGGTGCTATATTAGTTTCAAGTGTACAACATATTGACTTGACAATCCTGTACATTCCTCGGTGCTCACTACGACAAATGTAGTCACCATCTGTCACCATACAACATTATTTGTATGATATACTCAATATATTATACAATATAATATACTCAATGTATTATTATTGAGTATATTCCCTATGCTGTCCTTTTCTCCTCCATGACCTAGTTATTTTGTGACTGGAGGTTTGTAATTCTTAATCTCCTTTATCTATTTCACCCATCCTTCACCCACCTCCCTTCCAGCAACAGCCAGTTTGCTCACTGTATTTAAGAGTCTGTTTGTTTGTTCATTTATCTCACCTTTTTAAAGACTCCATATATAAGTGAAATCATATGGTATCTCTCTCTGTCTTATTTCACTTAGCATAATACACTCTAGGTTCATCCATGTTGTTGCAAATGGCAATATCACATTCTTCTTTATGGCTGAGCAATATTCTATGTGATATATATATCTCACATTTTCTTTATCCATTCATCTATTGAAGGACAATTGGGGCTGCTTCCATATCTTGGCTATTGTAAATAATGCTGCAATAAACATAGGGATGCATATGTCCTTTCGAATTAGTGCTTTGGTTTTCTTTGGGTAAATATCCAGTAGTGAAATTACTGGATCTTATGATAGTTCTATTTTTAATATTTTAAGGAGCCTCCCTACTGTTTTCCACAGTGGTTGTGCCACCTTTTATTCCCAAGAACAGTGCACAAGGGCTCCCTTTTCTTTATATCCTGATCAACACTCGTTATTTCTTGGCTTTTTGATACTAGCTATTCTGATTGGTGTAAGGTGATATCTCATTGTGGTTTTGACTTGCATTTCTCTGTTGAGTAATGATGCTGAGGATCTTTTCATGTGTCTGTTGCCCATCCGTATGTGTTCTTTGGAAAAATGTCTACTTAGGTCCTCTGTCCATCCTTTAATCAGATTGTGTTTTTGCTTTTCAGTTGTTTGAGTTCTTTATATATTTTGGATTTTAACCACTTAAATATATATATTTTACAAATATATCATTTGTAAATATCCTCTCCCACTCACTAGTTTGACCTGTTGTTATGTTAACGGTTTCCTTTGCTGTGCAAAAGCTTTTGATTTTTGCTTTTGTTTTCCCTGCCTGAGGAGACGTATCCATAAATATGTTGCTAAGGCTAATGTCCAAGAGATTACTGCCTATGTTTTCTTTTAGGAGTTTTATGATTTAAAGTCTTACACCTAGCTCTCTAATTAATTTTGAGTTTATTGCTGTGCATGGTATAAGAAAGTGGTCCAGTTTCATTCTTTTGCCTGTAGCTCTCCCGTTTTCCCAATACCATTGACTGAAAAGACTATCTTTTCTGCGTTGTATATTCTTGCCTCCTATGTTATAAATTAATTAAGCATCTGTGATTCTTTCCATGCTATCTGTTCTTTGATTAGTTATAGGTTTTTAATCATGGAAATTTAAGGATATTATATTAGTTTTCTAGTTATATTATGTTAGTTTTCTAAGGCTGCTAAACCAAATAGCAGGGACTGGTCAACTCAAATAACATATCATTTACTGCCTCATACCCCTGGAAGCTAGAAGTCCGAAATCATGGGTCAGATGTATGGGCGAGTCTCAGGGCTATGAAGCAAGCATCTTTACAGGCCACACTCTTTGGCTTGAAATAGCCGTGTATTCATATGGTTTTTATTTGTTTGGTTTTTGTTTTTGTTTTTGTTTTTCTCTGAGCATGTCTCCAACTCCGAATGCTCCCTCTTAATTTTTTTCCTTTTTTAAAATTTATTTATAAATTTATTTTTTATTGGTGTTCAATTTGCCAACATATAGAATAACACCCAGTGCTCATCCCATCAAGTGCCCCCCTCAGTGCCCATCACCCTGTCACCCCCACCCCCCGCCCACCTCCCCTTCCACAACCACTTGTTCGTTTCCCAGAGTTAGGAGTCTCTCATGTTCTGTCTCCCTTTCTGATATTTCCCACTCATTTTTTCTCCTTTCCCCTTTATTCCCTTCACTATTTTTATATTCCCCAAATGAATGAGAACATACACTGTTTGTCCTTCTCCGATTGACTTACTTCACTCAGCATAATACCCTCCAGTTCCATCCACGTCGAAGCAAATGGTGGGTATTTGTCATTTCTAATGGCTGAGTAATATTCCATTGTATACATAAACCACATCTTCTTTAACCATTCATCTTTCGATGGACACCAAGGCTCCTTCCACAGTTTGGCTATTGTGGACATTGCTGCTATAAACATTGGGGTGCAGGTGTCCCGGTGTTTCATTGCATCTGTATCTTAAACATCGGGGTGCAGGTGTCCCGGTGTTTCATTGCATCTGTATCTTTGGGGTAAATCCCCAGCAGTGCAATCACTGGGTCGTAGGGCAGATCTATTTTTAACTCTTTGAGGAACCTCCACACAGTTTTCCACGAATGCTCCCCCCCTCTTTTTTTTAAAGATTGATTGATTGATTGATTTATGATAGACACAGAGAGAGAGAGAGGCAGAGACACAGGCAGAGGGAGAAGCAGGCTCCATGCCGGTAGCCCAATGTGGGACTCGATCCCGGGACTCCAGAATCGTGCCCTGGGACAAAGGCAGGCGCCAAACCGCTGAGCCACCCAGGGATCCCCAAATGCTCCCTTTTTATAAGGACACTGGTAATGTTGGATGAGGCCTACTCTAATGATTTCACTTGAACATGAATACCTCAGTAAATTGTCTATCACCAGATAATCTCACATTTTGAAGGACTGGGGGTGGGTGGTGGTGGTGGTGGTCATCTGGATTACAACATACATATTTTAGGAGCACAAAATTCAATCCATAGTAGTCAGCCTCTGGACCCCCAAAATTCATGTTCTCTATACACAATACATTCATCCCATGCAAATATCACCAAAAGGCTTCACCCAGCCCAACATCAATGCTAAGGTGAAATATCATCTAAATATTCTGTACGTCAGATAAGGGTCTGCTTCCATCTCTGATTAATGCTGAGGCAACATCCCTTTCCAACTGAGAATGTATATCGGAAGCAGATAACTTCTTGTCTTCTGTCACACAGTGACTGGACAGGTCCAGGATAGACATCACTATTCCAAAATTGAGAAATCAGAAGGAAACAAGGGCTCATTGGTCCAGAACAAGTTTAAAACGAGTAGGGAAAATTATATTAGACTTTAAGGACTGGAAAGAATCCTCCTTGAATCTAGGCTTTGACCTCTGATCCCACAAGGGTGACAGCCCCACATTCTCTGCCGTGACCTCCCACCTGTCCAGGGCTGCTACAGTACATTCTTCTGAACACCACAGGTGGTCTGAACCTTTGGAACCCAGGAGGTGGCCTTGGTCTCAGGAATCATGGAGAAGGTGGCTCTACAGACCTTGCCATTGGGCCTCTGGGTCTGTAGTGGCAGTGGCAGCCCTGACAGCCTCTGAGGCTTCTGTGGGGTCATTTGCCCCTTTTCCTGAAGAAAGTGCATGTTCCCAGTGAGATGTATCTGTGGGCCCCTTTTCTTGACTGCAGAATCCCAGCAGTCCAACAGTCTTCCTTCATGTTGTCCCATCTGTTTCCCCTTCAATCCAAGCTGACCACATTTATGCTGGCATTAAATTCACAAAATAAAACACCTGTTGGCTTCCCCTTAGATTCAAAGGTTTCAAGCCATCACACAGGAAGGTCCTCCACACATCTTTCTTGGACAGCTGTATCTCTATTCCTGGCTTCTGCTGAGATGGTCAATTGGACCCACGTGTCACATACCTAGGCTCCCAACTAATGGTTTTCCAGGCACACCCTTGGCCCTTTTCCTAAAGCAGGCTACCTAGATAGGCTGAGAAGGTTGCAAATATTATGTGATCATTTTTTTTGTTTTAAGGTCCCTTCTTTAATTGATCTCCCCTGGCATTTATTATAGCAGTAAGGATAAACTGGGCTGTTTCTGGAACCTTGTGCTTTGAAATCTCCTCAGCTTACAGTCTCAGTTTATCACGTAAGAGTTCTACTCTGCATGAAACACTAGAACATGATTCAGCCAAATGGTCTGCCAGTTGATAACAAGGACAGCCATTTCTCAAAGTCAAAACAAAACAAAACAATTTTTTAACCTATCAGAAGAGGGATAGGAACCCTGCCCCCTCCGCCCCCAGAGAGATAGATCACAAAGTTTATTTAGTACCATCAGAACAAGACAAGTTTCATGAGAAAGATGGTGGGCAGGGAAGGATACTAGAGAGGGCTTTTCTGAGTAGCAAAGGGGTGAAGGTGTGCAATGCCTGCTCTAGTACTGGGTACAAAGTCTTGTTTCTGTTTTGTTTTGGTTCAATGTGGAATATCTCTGCTGAGCCATTATAATGTCAGAGTTCACCTTAGGATCATTAGAGTAAGGATTTAGAATAGGGACACATCGTCATAATGGTTATTATGTATTATTATTCTGAAATATTTGAAAGATATCATTAAGGATTTGAGAAAAAGGATGTATGCAGGGAAATCAGGAAAAAGTTGTCATAAAATCAACTAAAAGTAAACGGCCCTTGGTAGAGCCTCAAATTGCCATACACATAGGAAACAAAATTTGGAATGCCAAAGGCTGTTTACAAACCATGCTCATTTCGAAAGATAGTATTGTTGAGCGGTTTTGCATAAACAGCATTTCACTAAGCCACTTAATTTCTATCATGCTCATTGCTGCTATTTCAAAATCTCAGCATTTGTCCATGTGACATACCAGTGCTTTGCCAATCTTGGTCTGACCTACTGGTCGTGTAGATAGATATAGATATAGATATAGATATAGATATAGATATAGATATAGATATAGATATAGATATAGATATAGATATAGATAGATATAGGTATAGATAGATATAGATATAGTTTTATGTGAGAAATCGTCTTAAGAAATTGAATCTGTGTGGAGTTTTTTGTACTTCATTTGGGTTTTGCATCAGTATTCTCAGAAATTGAATAGACGCATGAATAAAACAAGGTTGAAGATGCACCACATAGGCTCTAAAGGCTGGGAGAGTGGCGGTAAGTGACAGATATAAAATCTAGGGTGGAGAGAGAAAAGATTGATGTTGAAGACAGGGATGGAAAGTGAGCACATCTGATTATTCACTTCAGAAGGTGATTGGGGGCAAAGAGCACCTGGTGAGCATCATTATCTAACAGCATACTTAATAGTAGAAACTACTGGAGTGGGGCAACCTGGGTGGCTCAGTGGTTTAGCGCTGCCTTCGGCCTGGACGTGATCCTGGAGACCAGGGAATGAGTCCCACGTCGGGCTCCCTGCATGGAGCCTGCTTCTTCCTCCTCCTGTGTCTCTGCCTCTCTCTCTCTCTCTCTCATGAATAAATAAATTTAAAAATCTAAAAAAATTAAAAAAAAGAAACTACTGGAGTGAAATGGATTCGTTGCTTAAGTAACACATTGTAAGCCACAACCCTATGAAAAAATAGTATTAGTAAGGCAAATATACCTCAATCAAACTTATTCAACATTATCCTCATTATAGAATTCATTGAAAAACAGGAGGGAGAACCCAAACTTAGTACAGAAGTCTCTAAAGAAAGAGTTCAAGAAAGAATACCTAAACCAGGCTCCCTACTAACTGGCGACAACTCTTAAGTCGCTCCTACTTATCCGATTGTATTTCTTCCAAGTGGAAAATGCAAACCTTCAGGAATTGCACATCTGCTTCATGGGGATGATGGAGGCATCCAGTCAAAGCTGCTTAGGCCTCACTCAGCTCTGAGTTAGCCAATCAGGGACATGCAACTGCTGACTCACAGGCATGGGCCCAGTGTGTAGTTGGGTGTCTCAGGCTGAACCAGTAAGAGTCTTACTGGGTACTCAGCCTCTGAGATTAAGGGGGAATCCAGTATTATACTTTGCTTGCTGTTTGTTTCTTTTTTTGACTAGTTGTATGCTTTTAAACATGATGAGAAGGATATGAGTCCAGCTCAGGTCACCACTTCCATTCAGGTCAGAGGAGAGTTGTTCAGATTAATAGCATTAAAATGATTTACCTTGATGCTGACCATGTATTTTTAACTCCGGCTATTTGAATGTTCAAGTTTGGTTTTGTGTTTTGTTTTCTACCTCTGGCTCCATGGGCCTGGGCAAATAAGACCCATCACATTACATACTCAGCTTTGTGTGGAGTGGTGCTATAACCTGTGAGAAACTGGACTGTTTCCTCCTGGGGAAAGGAGATGCCAAGGAAAATTCTTTTGCCAGTGCTTAGTTCCAAGTGAGGGAGGAAATAAGCATTTCCTTGAGAATGTACAGCCATGCAAGTGCCCTGGTGTAGTTCTGGGGTTCAGGTTGGCACTACCAGCATGATGAAAACCGTTTCTGGTCACAACCCAGGCACATGGCAAATGCACATCTAATCCTTTCTGGAGGAGTAACCTTAATTGAGGTTTTTACAAGTTTCCTGCAGATAGAGTCCTCCTATGCAAGCATACAATCCAAAAACAAGCCACCCTCATCAAAATCAAACAAGAAACCAAACTGAAAAGCTCTAAAGTATTATTACCAAATGCCAACTTCAAAAAATGTTTAGCGCATTTATATAAATAATTACAAGACATGTAAAATATGAGTAAGAAGTGTCTGCTTAGCAAAAATTTTGTCAAATGGTTTCCTGGTCTTGAAAATCGTAACCGCTAGATTAGAAGATCCACGAAAGTTTATATGACAAAGGAGACCTACTGGAGAGAGAGAATTGGTTAAAAGGTGAACAAAATAACACAGAACGCCCCATAGGAGGATAAAGAGAAAAATAGGATGAAAGTGAGGCAAAGAGGCTTAGGGAATGGAGTAAGTAGTTATGAAGTGCATCTCATAGGCATTCCAGAAGCAGAAACTTGAGTGAATTTTGGAAAAATAATATATTCAAAGACAAATGTCTTGTATGTTCCCCAGAATTTAGGGAAATCATGAATTTCTAGGTTCAGGAAGCACACCTGGAAACATCATTGTAAGGCTACGATGTAAGCATAGAGAGCACAATAGCAGACAAAAGGACATGATGCCTGAAAACAGAATACTAGACAGTGTGACAGTATACCTCCTTTTTTTAAATCAAGAAAAGCATGTGGTGAGAGAAAATGCCTGTCAACCTGCAGTTGGATACTTCGCCAAAGTATCATTTAATAATGAGGCTGTGAGAGACTTAAAGATGGACTACCCAGAACCCTCTTCAATGAAGACTTTCTGCTTTGGCCTCTTAGAATGCGGTCAGCTGGAAGTCCATAACCATTACACCTTTCAGGCATTTCCTCAGCTACAGAGAGCTGCCTGGCCCAAGCTCTGGGACTTCTCCGATGGCCACATTTTATGTCTGATTAAGGAAAGGTCATTAATACATGTCTGGTGCCTTCCTCAGTTATCAATCCTGACTAAATGCCCTGCACACCCAACCCTATCTCAATGCTGGCTACTTTAAAAACTGGACTCAGAAGAAAAAGACATTTGAGAACAGTGTTTCATCTGATACCATTTTAGAGGAGCATCTAAAGAATACGGTTAAGGAGATGGTGATGAGAACAATTCATACCTTAAGCTTCACTGGCTCAACCTATGACACATTTACCTCCCCTGAGCCACAGCCATTGGCCCAAAGATTGGGAAGGTGATTCAAGATTAGCCAATGAGAGGATTCTTAGGAGGTTCAGTCTTGAGGATTGTGAAGGAAATTGACAGGGCTCCTTCTCTGTCCTTTGTTGCTAGCTGGCTTCTGATCATCGTGATTTAATGATATAAATTCATAGGTTGTAGTGGACATATCTGTTTTCCCTTGCATCCAGTTAAGTGAAGTATTTGACTGCTAATAATTTAAGTAAAATTTGCGTATCCTCCTGTGTAAATGGGACTCTATAAAAATAAGGAATAGCAAGATTTCTTTACTGGCTTTATTGTCATATTGTGTTTCCTAATTAAAAAAAAAATGAGATTCCCCCTCCCCCCTTCATAATTGGAACTGTGCTATTTGCAGTAGAATTAGCTGTTCATTAAAGGTCCAAATGGAAATGACTTTGGTTGCCTGACCATTTGGGATCAAAACACATCAGTGGCCCCCCCAATTTCTTCAATTCTTCTTAAGTCCCTTTTTTTTTGTTTCAGTTTCTGTAATGTATTTGTATGTGAATACATTTAAGAAATGCCTTTACCTGTATTATTATGTTTTTGAAAGAATGTGCCTTAAATTTTAAAAGTATTTCCCATTTATTGACTCTACTTTTCTCCTCCTATGGTGGTTTCTTTGAGAATTAGGGTAGTCATTTTTTTCCAACCTGTTTTTTCAACAACACCTCTTGTATTTATCGACCAATTCAAGTATATGGGGGAACTTTGGGGACCTAAGTAATATTCAGAAAATAATTTTATACCATTTGAGACCTGATTTGTGACCCAGTATGTGATCTATTCTGAGAATGTTCCATGTACACTTAAGAAGAATGTGTATTCTGTTGCTTTAGGATGAAATGCTCTGAATGTCTCTGTTATGTCCATCTGGTCCAGTATGTCATTCAAAGCCCTTCTTTCCTTGTTGATCAAGATAAAAAGCTTTTGCACAGCAAAGCAAACAGTCAACAAAACTAACAGGCAACCTGGAATGGGAGAAGATATTTGCAAATGTCTTATCAGATAAAAGGCTAGTATCCAAATCCTGCAAAGAACTTACCAAACTCAACACCCAAAAACCAAAAAATCCAGCGAAGGAATAGACAGAAGACAAAAACAGACATTTCTCCAAGAAGACCTACAAATAGCCACCAGGCACATGAAAAGAATGCTCAACATCACTCACTATCAGGGACATACAAATCAAGACCACAATGAGAATCTACCTTACAGTAGTCAGAATGACTAAAATTACAACTCAGGAAACAACAGATGTTGGCAAGGATGCAGAGAAAGGGGAACATTACATTGTTGGTGGGAATGCAAACTGGTGCGGCCACTCTGGAAAAGAGTATGGAGGTTCCTCAAAAAGTTACAAATAGAGCTAACCTATAACCCAGCAATTACACTACTAGGTATTTACCCAACGAATACAAACATAGTGATAGGGTGGAGCACATGCACCCAAATTTTTATAGCAGCAATGTCCACAATAGCTAAAATATGGAAAGAGCCCAGATGTCCATCAACAGGTGGATGGATGAAGAAGAGGTGGTATGTATATGTATATAGATATAGATAGATATAGATATAGATAGATATAGATACACACACAATGGAATATGACTCAGCCATCATACAGAATGAAATCTTGCCATTTGCAATGATGTGGATGGAACTAGAAAGGATTATACTAAGCAAAATAAGTAAGTCAGAGAAAGACAAATACCATAGGATTTCACTCATGTGGAATTTAGGAAACAAAACAGATGAACACAGGGAAAGGGGAGGAAAAATAAGATGAAAATTGTGATGAGATGAGCATTGGATGTTATACTATATGTTGGCAAATTGAATTTAAATTAAGAAATGTGACAGAAAAAATGGTACAAATAAAAAAATTAAATAGGTACATGGTTTAAAAAAAAAAGATGAAAACTGAGAGGGAGACGCTGAATTCTAGAAAACAAACTGAGGGTTGCTGGAGAGGAGGTAGGTGAGGAGAAGGGACAACTGGGTGATGGGTGGGCATTAATGGGGGGCACTTGATATTATATGAGCACCAGGTGTTATATGCAACTGATGAATCACTAAATTCTACCTCTGAAACTAATTTTAAAAAACAATTTCAAATTTAGGTAAATATTTAAATATTTTTATATTTTTTAAAGATTTTATAAGGATCACCATTTCTATTTGAATTCTGCCTTTGAAGGAAATGGATTTTACCATTCTCTTGTTTTCTGATCCATTTTTTATCAGAACTGGAGGCAATGGTTCATCAGTTATGTCACATGATTTTCCAAGAGCAGTTGCTGACCAGGTAAGAGTATTCCTGCTCAAACCAGAGTGGCTCGGCACAGACAAAAACACCCAGTAGGTGTTGGGAGCGATGAAAATGACCCAGCAGTGGGCCATGACAGAATCATTCTGGTGGCAGTAGGAACTTTAGTTATGGGGCCCTGACTCTCTCCAGGACCTGAAACTGAAATAATTACAATTTGGTTGCTTTGGGTGACATCTTAAAGTGCAAATGGTGTAGTCATAAATCAGCCATGTGACAGATGACCTTTTTCTGTATGACATTTTCCAAAATTCACCCAGTTTATTGCTTTTGGGATTCCTAGGACATGTACTTTGTGACTTATCAGTCCATTTCTTAAGTCTCTTGGACTCTCTTTAAAGTTTCCTTTCTCTCTGTCTCTCTATAAGGTGTTCTGCACAATTGCTTCCGTCTATTCTAACTTACCAATTCTCTATCCAGCTGTGTATCATATGCTGTCTAAAATTTCTTCAATCTTTTCTTCCAGTGGTTATGATGTTCTGGTCTACAACATAATTGTTTCTAGAAAAATAATTTGCTTCTTTAAGTAATTAGATATTTCTTCCTCATGTTTTATGTATCGTATCATTTATTTATATATGTTAAACACATTTTAATAGTTTGTGTCTGATAATAAGCCATTACTAGATAGTTTTATTTTATTATTTTATTTATTTTATTTATATTTTTATTTTTATTTTAAAAGATTTTATTTATTTGTTTGAGAGAGAGAGAGAGAGAGAGAGAGAATGAATGTGACCCAGCTCACAGAAGCAGGGGGAGCAGCAGAGGGAGAGGGCAGAAGCAGGCTCCCTGACGAGCAGGGAGCCCTATGCGGAACTGCATTCCAGGACCTGGGGATCATGACCTGATCTGAAGGCAGGACCTTAACGGACTGAGCCACCCAGGTGCCCCGTTTGGCTTATTGATACTACTGATAGTGACATGGTTTTGGATTATGTCCTTGTTCAGAACTTAATCTATAGGAATATTGTTAAAGCCTCAATTAATGTTAAGCCACTCCAAAGGGGTAGAATTTGTTGTTCCCTGCGGCCGGCAAAATCATTTTGTGGTCCAGATGACCTTTAACTCTATCTGGCATCTTTCTGATAGAGGCAACACGAAGTTTAGAGGAAGCCAGAATCCCATTGTGATTGTTGATGGGATGCAGAAGGGTATGCAATCATGATGCACAGTGACATGGCCTGGCATAGTAGGACCTGCTCACTTCCTGGCTTTGCATTTTGTCCAATCAGAGAGGAGCTGTCGGTGACATCGGGCCATGCAGTGGCTATAAAAGAGCCCTTGCCCTTCAGCTGCTTGCCCCAGTGCCCTTTCTCTGAGCTGTCGGGGAGGTGAGCCACATGGCTGAGCCCAGCTGTGAGACCTCTTGGGGAGGAAAGCCTGGGTACAGAGGAGCTAGGTGACAGCCTATCAGGAGAGCCCTCAGCAGGAGCAGCCAAGGCGCCAATGCCACTACTGCCGCCTCCTTCATTGCCACCACCATGCTGTTGCCGCCACCGCTGCCACCTCTGCTGCTTACCGCCGTTTGCCGCCACTGCCACTGCTGCCGTCCCTGCTCAGATGGTTTTGCCACCTACTCCCCCAGGATTCTGAAGAAGGTTCACGAGGGCCTGAGCCTCTCGCAGAAGGCCCTGAGATTCACGGATTCATTCCTTAAGGATATCTTGAGCGCATCGCTGGACGAGGCCTCTCACCTGGCCTGCTCCACCAAGCACTCCACCATCACCCTCAGGGAGATCCAGACCGCTGTGCACCTGATGCTGCCGGGAGTACGGGGCGGGGGGTGGGGTGGCACAGGGGATTAGCAAACACACCCATGTCCCAGGCCTCCAAGGCCATTATCCGGTACACTGGACACCACCAATGAACACCTGCCTCAGGCCCTCTGACCACCCCACAAACCAAAGGCTCTTTTCAGAGCTACCTCATTTGGTGAGAAAAGACCTGTAGCTCTCCACAGTGCAACGTACTCCAGCGTTTGGCCCTATGCCATTCTGCCCATCCTTAAGCATGTTACCCGTTTATTAAACATTACCAAATTGTATCCGCTCTACTTTATTGTGTCTCTTTAGTGCAATTTGTTCCAAGCAAAATCATCGATTTACTTTAACTACATTGCTTTCATTTACTTGCCTAAAGTGCCATTTCTCTCAGTTACTGGACCTGGGCCATTCTGCTGGTCTTTAACTCATTTGTACCATCAACGAAACATTAACAAACTTTACCATTCAACTTTAATATATGTCTGTAGTGCAATTTTTTCTGAGGAAAATTGGAATTTTCCTATCCACATTGATTTTCATGGCTCTCCTCAATGGTCATTTCTGTTAGTTATTTCTGTAAGTCAACTTTATGGGGATATTCTCATAATGGTATTTACCCTTTTCACTCTCAATCTCTCACTAGTGTATGGTGGAGTTTTCAAGAAGTTCACTATGTCTGACATGGCAACAAATAACATGCAGAAGTAGATATAATAATACATCTGACTTCTTTAGGCCAGATAGGAGTTCAACATATAGTATAACACCCAGTGCTCATCACGCCAAGTGCCCCCCTCAGTGCCCATCACCCAGTCACCCCAACCCCCCGCCCACCTCCCTTTCCACCACCCCTTGTTCGTTTCCCAGAGTTAGGAGTCTCTCATGTTCTGTCACACATTCTGATATTTCCCACTCATTTTCCCTCCTTTCCCCTTTATTCCCTTCCACAATTTTTTACATTCCCCAAAGGAATGAGACCAAATTATGTTTTTCCTTCTCCGTTGACTTACTTCATTCAGCATAATACTCTCCAGTTCCACCCACATCGAAGCAAATGGTGGGTATTTGTCATTTCTAATGGCTAAGTAATATTCCATTATAACATATATACCACATCATCTTTTTTAAATATTTTTATTGGAGTTCAATTTGCCAACATATAGCATAACAACCAGTACTCAGCCCAATAAGTGACCCCCTCAGTGCCCATCACCCAGTCACCCCAACCCCCCGCCCACCTCCGTTTCCACCACCTCTTGCTCGTTTCCCAGAGTTAGGAGTCTCTCATATTCTGTCAGGCATTACTCTGGCTGAGTAATATTCCATTGTACACATATACCACATCTTCTTTATCCATTCATCTTTTGATGGACACCAAGGCTCCTTCCACAGTTTGACTATTGTGGACATTGCTACTATAAACATTGGGGTGCAGGTATTCCAGCAGGTGTCCCATCTGTATCTCTGGGGTAAATCCCGAGCAGTGCAACTGCTGGGTCATAGGGCAGATATATTTTTAACTCTTTGAGGAACCTCCACACAGTTTTCCAGAGTGGCTGTCCCAGATCACATTCCCACCAACAGTGCAAGAGAGTTCCCCTTCTCCACATCCTCCCCAACATATGTTGTTTCCTGACTTGTTAATGTTCACCATTCTCACTGGGGTGAGGTGGTATCTCATTGTGGTTTTGATTTGTAGTTCCCTGATGGCCAGTGATGCAGAGCATTTTCTCAGGTGCTTGTTGGCCATGTCTATGTCTTCCTCTGTGAAATTTCTGTTCATGTCTTTTGCCCATTTCATGATTGGATTGTTTGTTTCTTTGCTGTTGAGTTTAATAAGTTCTTTATAGATCTTGGATACTAGCCCTTTATCTCATAGGTCATTTGCAAATATCTTCTCGCATTCTGTAGGTTGTCTTTTAGTTTTGTTGACTGTTTCTTTTGCCGTGCAGAACCTTTTATCTTGAAGTCCCAATAGTTCATTTTTGCTTTTGTTTCTCTTGCCTTCATGGATGTATCTAGCAAGAAGTTGCTGTGGCCAAATTCAAAATGGGTGTTTCCTGTGTTCTCCTCTAGGATTTTGATGGAATCTTGTCTCACATTTAGATCTTTCACCCAGTTTGAGTTTAGCTTTGTGTATAGTATAAGAGAATGGTCTAGTTTCATTCTTCTGCATGTGGATGTCCAATTTTCCCAGCACCATTTATTAAAGAGACTTTTTTCCAGTGGATAGTCTTTCCTGCTTTGTCGAATATTAGTTGACCATAAAGTTGAGGGTCCACTTCAGGATTCTCTATTCGTTTTCATTGATCTATGTGTCTGTTTTGTGCCAGGACCACACTGTCTTGATGACCACAGCTTTGTAGTACAACCTGAAATCTGGCATTGTGATGCCCCAAGCTCTGGTTTTCTTTTTAAATATTCCCCTGGCTATTCGGGGTCTTTTCTGTTTCCACACAAATCTGAAGATGATTTGTTCCAATCTCTTTGTGCCTTCCTCAATTTCTTTCAGAAGTGGTCTGTAGTTTTTAGGGTATAGATCCTTTACCTCTTTGGTTAGGCTTATTCCTAGATATTTTTTACTGTTGGGTGCAATTGTAAATGGGATTGACTCCTTAATTTCTCTTTCTTCAGTCTCATTGTCAGTATATAGAAATGCCAAGGATTTCTGGGCATTGATTTTGTATCCTGCCACACTGCCAAACTGCTGTATGAGTTCTAGCAATCTTGGGGTGGAGTCTTTTGGGTTTTCTATGTACAGCATCATGTCATCATTGAAGAGGGAGAGTTTGATTTCTTCTTTGCCAATTTGAATACCTTTTATTTCTTTTTGTTGCCTGATTCCTGAGGCTAGGACTTCTAGTACTATGTTGAATAGCAGTGGTGAGAGTGGACATCCCTGTCTTGTTCCTCATCTTAGGGGAAATGCTCCCAGTGTTTTCCCATTGAGAATGATATTTGCCGTGGGCTTTTTGTAGATGGCTTTGAAGATGCTGAGGAATGTTCCCTTATCCCTACACTCGGAAGAGTTTTGATCAGGAATGGATGCTGTATTTTGTCAAATGCTTTCCCTGCATTTATTGAGAGGATCATACGGTTCTTGTTTTTTCTCTTGTTGATATGATCTATCACACTGATTGCTTTACGAGTCTTGAACCAGCCTTGCATTCCAGGGATAAATCCCACTTGGTCATGGTGAATAATCTTCATGTATTGTTGGATCCTATTGGCTAGTATTTTGTTGAGAATGTTTGCTTCTGTGTTCATCAGGGATATTGGTCTATAATTCTCCCTTTTGATGGCGTCTTTGTCTGGTTTTGGAATTAAGGTGATGCTGGCCTCATAGAATGAGTTTGGAAGTATTCCATCTCTTTCTATGTTTCGGAACAGCTTTAGTAGAATAGGTATGGTTTCTTCTTTAAATGTTTGCTAGCATTCCCCTGGGAAGCCATCTGGCCCTGGACTTTTGTGTCTTGGGAGGATTTTGATGACTGCTTCAATTTCCTCCCTGGTTATCAGCCTGTTCAGGTTTTCTATTTCTTCCTGTTCCAGTTTTGGTAGTTTGTGGCTTTCCAGAAATGCGTCCATTTCTTCTACATTGCCTAATTTATTGGCGTATAACAGCTCATAATAAATTTTTAAAATAGTTTGTATTTTCCTGGTATTGGTGGTGATCTGTCCTTCCTCATTCATGATTTTATTAATTAGATTCTTTTCTCTTTTGTTTTTAATAAGGCTGGCTAATTATCTTATTAATTCTTTCAAAGAACCAACTCCTGGTTTTGTTGATCTGTTCCACAGTTCTGATCTCTATTTCATTGAGTTTTGTTCGAATCTTTATTAATTTTCTTCTGATGTGTAGGGTCTGT
>NW_023331350.1:0-41549 GCF_011100685.1 Canis lupus familiaris
CCTGGTTGGTCCTCCCTGGTCTGGTGAGTGGAGTTGCCACCTGGGCCTCACCCATACCCTGGTGAGTCAGGTCCCCATGGCCCTCTTGGACCTGGTGAATCTGGTCCTTACCTGGTCCTCACCCGTACCCTGACTCTGGTCACCACCTGAGCCTCACCTGGACCTGGTGAATGTGGTCCCCAACTGGGCCTCACCCTATCCTGGTGACTTTGTTCCCCACCTGGACCTGATTGCTGTGGACTCCTTCTTGGCCTCACCTGGAACTGGTGACTCTGATCCTATCTGGGCCTCTCCGAGATCTGGTGACTCTGGTCCTCACCTCGGCATCATTGGTACCCGGTTACTCTGTTCCACACCTGAGCCTCACCTGGACATGATGACTCTGGAATCCCTCTTGGCCTCACCTTGACCTGGTGACTCTGGTCCCCATCTGGATGTCACCTGGACCAGGTGATTCTGGTACCCCTCTAGGCCTCAACGAGACCTGGTGACTCTGGTCCTTAACTGGGCCTCACCTGGACCTAGTGAATATGCTCCCCACCTGGGCCTCATCTGGACCTGGTGACTCTGGTCCCTACCTGGACATCATCGGGACATGGCTCCTCTATTCCCCACTGGGCCTCAATTGGAACGGGTGGCTCTGATCCTCAGCAGCATGCCTCGAATGCACCTTTCCACTAGCTGCGTTCTTATGGCTGTGAGAATGTAGCTACATTGTAAGTCAGGTCGTTCCATGTATACCGCTCTACTGCACCTAGAGACACAAGCATTGAAGCCTGCAGCTAGCTCCTTTTGTCCTATGAGCTTCTGAACAACACATCTAGTGAGGATGTTCGAAATTTCATCTGAAGGCCGTGTGGAACTGTGAGGGACTGGGGGTGAGCTCAAGTCTCAGAAGAAAGTACCCTTTGGACACTGCATTCCACTAGCTTCTCATGTATGGAATTAGTGTGTAGCACCAACCCTAGAGAGCAGTTCCTCACATATCTCTGGATTGGGCTTGGAGACACTAGTCGTGTGGGCCGGCGCCTTCCACTAACCTCTCACAATCCTTCAGTCACGATTCAAGCCTAGGCCTTTTAGAAGCGATGTGTACCTGCAGGCAGGATGTGGGAGGTACAGGCCATAAGCTCAACTCTCAGAAGTGTGTATGCCTGGGAGGCAGATGTCTGCTACCCACTCGTACATGGTAGTTAAAACTTACCTACACTCTGAAGAAGGCCATTGAAAATCACTGTATTCAACTCAGATACACGTGAGTTCAGGTCCGACGCTTCCACATGCTTTTCTCACAACCTCTCCCAGCACCTAACATAAGGATGCTAGGACCTATGTCTACATGCAGTCAGGATGCGGGACGGTCCTGCCCTGACCTCAGCTCTTACAAGGAAGCATGCCTAGAAGTCAGCTTTCAACTAGCTGCATTCTTATGGCAGTGAGAATGTAGCAGTATTCTAATTCAGGAGGTTCCAAGATTACCACTCTACTGCACCTGGAGAAAACTTCCAGGTCTGCATTGTTCCACTTGCGTCTCACAACCTTCTGACAAAAGTCTATGGTGAAGATGTTTGATACTCATTCTGCAGGCAGTATCAGACCGTGAAGGAAGGAGGGTGAGCTCAACTCTCAAAACTAATTTGCTTTTGGACAAGGCGTTCAGCTAGCTTCTCACCTATGGAACTTAGCATGTAGCACCAGTCTAACACAGGAATTACTACGAAATCCCTGGATTGACCTTGGTGTCACTAGTCTAGTGTGCTGGGACATTCCACTTACCTCTCACAACACTTCCATCACGCATCGAGACTAGGCCTTTTAGAAGCGAAGTGTACCTGAAGGCAGGATGTCGAGGTACAGATCATAAGCTCAACTCTCAGTAGTGTGTATGCCTGGGAGGCAGATTTCTGCTAACCCCTCATACATGGGATTTAGAACATAGCTATACTCTGATCGAAGAAGGCCGTTGGATATTGCTATATTCAACTCAGATACACGTGAGTTCAGGCCTGACGCTTCCACATGCTTTTGTCACAACCTCTCCTAGCACCTAACACAAGGATGTTAGCAGCTACGTCTACAGTCAGGCAGGATGAGGGAGGGTCCTTCCCTGAGCTCAGCTCTCAAAAGGAAGCATGCCTCGAAGCCAGCTTTCTACTAGCTGCATTGTTATGGCCTTGAGAACGTAGCACCACTGTAAGTCAGGATGTTCCATGTATACCGCTCTACTTCACCTTGAGAGACAAGCATTGAAGCCTGCAGATAGCTCCTTGTGTTCTATGAGCTTCTGACAAACATGTCTAGTGAGGATGTTCGAAATTCCATCTGAAGGCCGAGTGGAACTGTGAGGGATTGGAGGTGAGCTCAAGTCTTAGAAGAGAGTACCCTTTGGACACTGTGTTCAACTAGCTTCTCATGTATGGAACTTAGTAAGTAGCACCAATCTAAGAGAGCAGTTCCTCACATATCTCTGGATTGGGCTTGGAGACACTAGTTGTGTGGGCCGGCACCTTCCACTAACCTCTGACAAACTTCTGTCATGAATCTAATCTAGGCCTGATAGGAGCAAAGTGTACCTGCAGTCAGCATGTGCGAGGTACAAGGCATAAATTCAACTCTCAGAAGTGTGTATGCTTTGCAGGCCGATGTCTGCTAGACACTTTTCGAGGCGAGGTATACCCGAGCTACACTCTAATTGAACAAGGACGTTGGCAATCGCTGTATTGAACTCAGATACACGTGAGTACAGTCGTGACACTTCCACTCGCATTTATCCAATCTCCTCCAGCACTTCACGTAAGGATGTTAGCAGCTATGCCGATGGGCAGGCAGGATGCGGGAGGGTCCTGCCCTGAGCTCAGCTCTCACAAGAGAGCATGCCTAGAAGCCAGCTTTCAACTAGCTGCGTTCTAATGGCCATGAGACCATAGCAGTTTTCTAACTCAGGAGGTTCGAAGAATACCACTCTACTGCACCTGGAGACACCTTCCAGGCCTGCATTATTCCACTTGCGTCTCACAAGCTTCTGACAAACGTCTCTGGTGAAGATGTTCAAAACTCATTCTGCAGGCAGTGTGGAACTGTGAGGGACTGGGTGTGAGCTCAACTCTCGGAAGAGAGATGCTTTTGGACATGGGTTTCAGCTAGCTTCTCACGTATGGAACTTAGTATGTAGCACCTGTCTAAGACAGAAATTACTAGGAAATCGCTGGATTGAGCTTGGAGGCACTAGTCTTGCGTGCCGGGACTTTCCACTTACCTCTCACAACACTTCCGTCATGCATCGAGCCTAGGCCTGTTAGCAGTGAAGTGTACCTGCAGGCAGGATGTGGGAAGTACAGGCCATAAGCTCAAGTCTCAAAAGTGTGTATGCATGGGAGGCAGATGTCTGCTACCCACTCGTACATGGGAATTAGAAACTAGCTACACTCTTTGAAGAAGGCCATTTGAAATCGCTGTATTCAACTCAGATAATCGTGAGTACAGGCCTGACACTTCCACATGCAAATCGAATCGAAACAAAATAATCGCATTGAATAGAATCGAAAGGAACAAAACCGAAACTATTGTATCGAAAAGAAAAAAATCAAATCAAATCGAATCGAAATGTATCGAACCACATCGAATTGAAAAGAATCGAATAGAATAGAATCGAAAATAATTGAATCAAATCAAATAAAAAGGAATCCAATAGAAAACAATCGAATCGAAAAGAAATGAATCGAATCGAATCAAAAAGAATCTAATCGAATCGAATTGAATCAAAAAGAATCGAATCGAAAAGAATTCAATCGAAGGGTTTCGAATCGAATCGAATTGAATCGAAAAGAATCTAATTGAACCGAAAAGATTCGAATGGAATCAAAAAGAAACAAATCAAAAAGAATTGAATTTAATCGAATCGAAAAGAGTCGAATCTAATCTAATCGAAAAGAATCGGATCCAAATGAATCTATTCGAAAAGAGTGGAATCCAAAAGAATCGAATTTTTTCAAAAAAAACGAATCGAATTGAATCAAATCAAAAAGAATTGAATCGATTCTAAAAGAAAGGAATTCAAATCGAAATGACTCGAATCGAAAGATTCGAATCAAATCGTATTGAAAAAAAGAATCGAATCAAATAGAATCGAAAAGAAAGTAATCGAAAAATATCATATCGAAAAGAAAAAAATCGTATCGAATCAAAAAAATCGAACGAATCGAATCGAAATGGATCGAATCAATTCGAAATGAATCAAAAAGAATCGAATCGAATCGAAAAGAATCGAATCGAATCAAATTGAAAATAATTGAAACATATCAAATAAAAAAGAATCGAATAGAAAAAAATCAAATTGAAAAGAATCGAATCGAAAAGAATTGAATCGAATCAAATCTAAAACAATCAAATCGAATCCAATCGAATCGAATCAAAAAGAATTGAATCGAAGAGTTTCGAATCGAATCAAATTGAATCGAAAAGAATCTGATCGAACCGAAAAGATTTGAATGGAATAAAAAATTAACGAATTAAAAAGAATCAAATTGAATAAATCAAAAAGAATCGAATCTAATCAAATCGAAAAGAATCGAATCCAAATGAATCAAGTCGAAAGGAGTGGAATCGAAAAGAACCAAATCATTTAGAAAAAAACGAATCGAATTGAATCGAATCGAATAGAAAATAATCGAATCGAATAGAAAATAATAGAAAAGAATAGAAAAGAACCGAATCGAATCGAATCGTAAAGAATCAAATCGAATCGAAAAGAATCGGATCGAATTAAAGCGAATAGAATCGAATCGAATCGAAAAGAATCGAATCCAAAATAACCGAATCGAAGAGTCTAATCAAAAAGAATCGAATCGATTCGAAAAAACAGAATCGAAGAGACTCGAAAATAATCGAATTGAATCAAAAAGAATCGAAAAGAATTGAATCGAATCGATTTGAAAAGACATTCGAATAGAAAAGACTCGAATCGAATCGAATCGATAAAAATCGAATCGAATTGCACCGAATCAAAAGAATCTAATCGAATGGAAGTGAAAATAATCAAATCAAATCGAATCGAATCAAAAAGAATCGAATCGAATCGAATCAAAAAGAATCAAATCGAATCGATTCGAAAAGAAAGGAATTCAAATCAAAAACATTCGAATAGAAAGATTCGAATCGAATTGAATCGAATCAAAAAGAATAGAATCGAATAGAGAAGAAACGAATAGAAAAATATCGAATGGAAATGAAAAAAATTGAATCGAATAAAATCGAAGAGAATCGAATCGAATTGAAAAAGATCGAATCAAATCGAATATAAGAATCGAATCGAATCGAAAAGAATCGAATCCAATCAAAAAGGATCTAATCGAATTGTATCGAATAGAAAAGAATCAAATAAAATCGAAAAGAATTGAATCGAATCGAAAAGAATCGAATCGAATTGAATCGAAAAGAATCAAATCAAATCTAAAAGAATCGAATCGAATCAAATCGATTCGAAAAGAAAGAAATTCGAATCGAAGAACCTTGAATCAAAAAGAATCGAATCGACTCTAATCGAAAAAATCGAATCGCACCAAATCAAAAGAATCGAATCAACAGGAAGTGTAAAGAATTGAATCGATACAAAAAGAATCGAATCGAATAGAATCGAAAAGAAAGGAATCGAAAACTATCATCGAAACGAAAACAATCGTACCGAATCGAATCGAAAAGGATCGAATCGATTCGAAATGAATAAAAAGAATCGAATCAAATAAAAAAGAATCGAATCAAATCGAAAAAATCGAATTGAAAAGAATCTAAAAGAATTGAATTGAAAAAAATTGATTCGAATGGAATCAAAAAGAATAGAATCGAATCAAATCGATTCGAAAAGAAAGCAATTCGAATCGAAAAGACTCGAATCGAAAAGAATCGAATCGAATCGAAAAAAATTGAATCGGGGATCCCTGGGTGGCGCAGTGGTTTGGCGCCTGCCTTTGGCCCAGGGCGTGATCCTGGAGACTCGGGATCGAATCCCACATCGGGCTCCCGGTGCGTGGGGCCTGCTTCTCCTTCTGCCTGTGTCTCTGCCTCTCTCTCTCTCTCTCTGTGACTATCATAATAAATAAATAAATAAATAAATAAATAAATATTTTTTAAAAAAAGAAAAAAATTGAATCGAATCGCACCGAATCCAAAGAATCGAGTTGAATGGAAGAGAAAAGAATTGAAAAGAATCGATTCGAAAAGAATCGTATCAAATCAAATTGAAACGAAAAGAATCGAATCAAATTGAATTGAAAAGAATCGAATCGAATCGGAAAGAATCGAATCGAATCGAAAAGAATCAAATCGAATCGAAAAAACTGAATCGAATCAAATCGAAAAGAATCGAATCGAATCAAAAAAATAGAATCAAAACGCACCGAATCTAAAGAATTAAATCAAATGGATGTGAAAAGAATCGAATCGAATCAATTCTAAAAGAAAGGAATTCGAATTGAAAAGACTCGAATCAAAAGATTCGAATCAAATCGAACCGAAACAAAAAGAATCGGATCGAATAGAATCGAAAAGAAACGAATCGAAAACTATCATATCGAAATGAAAAAAATCGAATCGAATCGAAAAAAATCGAATCGAATCGAATAGAATCGAAAAGGATCGAATCGATTCGAAATGAATCAAATAGAATCGAATCGAATTGAAAAGAATCGAATCGAATAGAAAAGAATCGAAACAAATCAAATAAAAAATCGAATTGAAAAAAACAAAAGGAATCGAAAAGAATTGAATCAAATTGAAAAGAATTGAATTGAATCGAATTGAAAACAATCGAATCGAATCGAATCAAAAAGATTGAATCGAAGGGTTTCGAATCGAATCGAATTGAATCGAAAAGAATCTAATCGAATCGAAAAGATTCGAATAGAATCGAAAAGAAACGAATCAAAAAGAATTGAATTGAATCGAAAAGAATAGAATCTAATCGAATCAAAAAGAATCGAATCAAATCGAGTCGAAAGGAGTGGAATCAAAAAGAATGAATCGATTCAAAAAAACGAATCGAACTGAATCGAATCGAAAATAATCGAATCGAATTGAATTGAAAAGAATAGAAAAGAATCGAATCGAACCAAAAAGTATCGAATTGAATCGAAAAGGACCGAATCAAAAGAATTGAATCAAATCGAAAAGAATCGAATCGAAGAGTCAAATCGAAAAAATCGAATCGATTTGAAAAAAACCGAATTGATTCGAATCGAATCGACTCAAAAATAATCGAATCGAATCGAAAAGAATCAAATTGAATCGAATCAAATTGAAAAGAATGGAATCAAATCGATTCTTAAAGAAAGAAATTCGAATCGAAGAGACTGGAATTGAAAAGAATCGAATCGAATTGAATTGAAAAGAATCAGATCAAATAGAAAAGAATAGAATCAAATTGATTCAAAAAGAAAGAAATTCGAATCGAAGAGACTTGAATCGAAAAGAATCGAATTGAATCGAAAAAAATCGAATCGAATCGCACCGAATCAAAAGAATCTAATCGAATGGAAGTGAAAATAATTGAATCGAATCAAAAGAATCGAATTGAATCGATTCGAAAAGAAAGGAATTCAAATAAAAAACACTCGAATAGAAAGATTCGAATCGAATCGAATTGAATCGAAAAGAATCAAATCAAATCGAATCGAATAGAAAAGAAATGAATAGAATACTATCGAATGGAAACGAAAAAAAATCAAATCGAATCGAATCAAAGAAAATCAAATCGAATCAAAAAGATCTAATCAAATTGAATTTAAGAATCGAATAAAAAAATTTAAAAAAAGAATCGAATCGAATCGAATTGAAAAGAATCGAATCGAATCAAAAAGGATCGAATCGAATTGTATTGAATAGGAAAAAATCAAATCAAATCGAAAAGAATCGAATCGAAAAGGATCGAATCGAATCAAATCGAATAGAAAAGAATCGGATCGAATCGAAAAGAATTGAATTGAATTGAATCGAAAAGAATCAAATCGAATTGGGATCCCTGGGTGGCGCAGCGGTTTAGTGCCTGCCTTTGGCTCAGGGCGCGATTCTGGAGACCAGGGATCAAATCCCACGTCGGGATCCAGGTGCATGGAGCCTGCTTCTCCCTCTGCCTATGTCTCTGCCTCTCTCTCTCTCTCACTGTGTGCATATCATAAATAAATAAAATTTAAAAAAATTTAAAAAAAAGAATCGAATCAAATCGAAAAGGATCGAATCGAAAATAATCCAATCCAAATGAATCGAATCGAAAAGAGTCAAATCGAAAAAATCGAATCGATTCGAAAAAAAAGAATCGAATCGAATTGAAAAGAATTGAATCCAAATGAATCGAATCAAAAAGAGTCGAATCAAAAAGAATAGATTCGAAAAACGAACGAATCAAATGGAATCGAATCAAACATAATCGAATCGAATTGAAAAGAATAGAAAAGTATCGATTCTAAAAGAAAGGAACTCGAATCGAAAAGACTCGAATTGAAAGATTCAAATCAAATCGAATTGAAACAAAAAGAATCGAATTGAATAGAATCGAAAAGAAACGAATTGAAAACTATCATATCAAAACGAAAAAATCGTACCGATTCGAAAAAAATCGAATTGAATCGAATCAAAAAGAAACGAATCAAAAAAGACGAATTGAAACAAAAAAATGGAATCGAATCGAATCAAAAAGAATCGAATCGAATCAAAAAGGATCGAATCAAAAAGAATTGAATCCAAAATAATCGAATCGAAGAGTCGAATTGAAAGAATCGAATCGATTCGAAAAAAAACCGAATTGATTCGAATCGACTCGAAAAGAATCGAATCGAATCGAATAAAAAAAGAATCGAATCGAATCGAAAAGAATCGAATTGAATCAGAAAAGATCGAATCGAATTGAAAAGAATCGAATCGAATCGAAAAGAATCAAATCAAATCTATTCGAAAAGAATCGATACAAATCAAATAAAGAAGAATCGAATCGAAAAAATCCAATCATATTGAAAAGAATCAAATCCAATCGAATTGAAAAGAATCGAATTGAATGGAAAAGAATCGAATCGAAAAGAATCGAATCGAATCGAAAAGCATCGGATTGAAAAGGATCGAATCGAAAAGGATCGAATCGAATCAATCGAAATGAATCGATCGAAATGAATCAAAACGTGTCGATCGAAAAGAATCTAATCAAATCGAACAGAATCGAATCGAAAAAAATTGAATCGAATCGAAATGAATCGAATCAAAAATAATTGAATCAAATTGAATCGAAACGAATTGAATCGAAAATACTCGAATCGAATCACATCGAAACGAATCGAATCGAAAATAAACGAATCGAATTGAATCGAAAATAATCGAATCGAATCTAATCGAAACGAATAGAACTGAAAATAATCGAATCGAATCAACTCGAAAATAATCGAATCAAATCGAATCAAAACGAATCGAATCAAAAATAATCGAATCGAAACGAATCGAATAGAAAATAATCGAATCGAATCGAATCGAATCAAAAATAATCGAATTGAAACGAATGGAACCGAATCGAAACGAATTGAATCGAAAATAATCTAATCGAATCTAATCGAAATGAATAGAACGGAAAATAATCGAATCGAATCGACTCGAAACGAATTGAATCAAAAGTAATCGAATCGAATCGAATCGAATCGAAAATAACCAAATCGAAAGGAATTGAATCGAAAATAATCGAATTGAATAGAATCGAAACAATTTGAATAAAAAATAATCGAATGGAATCGAAACGAATAAAAAATAATCGAATCGAATCGAAATGATTCGAATAGAAAATAATCGAATCGAAATGAATTGAATAAAAAATCAAATCGAATCGAATCAAAACAAATCTAAAATAATCGAATTGAATTGAATCAAAACGAATAGAATCGAAACGATCGAATCAAAAATAATCGAATCGAATCAAATCGAAAATAATCGATTCGAATTGAAAATAATCGAATCGAATCGAATTGAAACGAATCGAATCGAAAATAATCGAATCGAAACGAATCGAAACGAATCGAATAAAAATAATTGAATCGATTCAAATCGAAACAAATTTAATCGAAAATACTCGAATCGAATCGAATCGATACGAATCAAATCGAAAATAAACGAATCGAAACGAGTCGAATCGAAAATAATAGACTCGAATCGAATAAAAAATAATCGAGTCGAATCGAATTGAAACGATTCGAATCGAAACGAATAGAACCAAAAATAATCGAATCGAATCAACTCGAATATAATCGAATCGAATCGAATCGAAACGAATCGAATAAAAAATATTCGAATCGAAACGAATCGAATAGAAAATAATCGAATCTAATTGAAAATAATCGATTCGAATAGACTACAATCGAAAATAATGGAATTGAATTGAATTGAATCGAAAATAATTGAATCGAATCGAATCAAATCGAAGAGAATCGAATCGAATCGGAAAAGATCAAATCGAATCGAATCGAAAAGAATCGAATCAAATCGAAAAGGATCGAATCGAATCATATCGAATGGAAAGAATCAAATCAAATCGAAAAGAATTGAATCGAATCGAAAAGAATCGTAAAAAATCTAATAAAAAAGAATTGAATCGAATCGAAAATATCGAATCGAATGGAAAAGAATCGAATCGGAAAGAATTGAATGGAAAAGAATCGAATCGAAAAGAATTGAATCGAATCGAAAAGAATAGAATCGAATTGAATAGAAATGAATCGAATCGAAAAGAATCGAATCGAATTGAATCGAAAAGAAATCAAATCGAATCGAAAATAATTGAATCCAAATGAATCGAATCGATTTGAATTGAATCGAAAAGAATCAAATCGAATTGAATCAAAAAGAATCGAATTGAATCAGAAAGAATCGAATCGAATCGAAAAGAGTCAAATCGAATCAAATCGAAGAGAACTGAATCGAATCAAATCGAAAAGAATCGAATTGAAAAGAATCGAATTGAAAAGAATCGAATAGAATAGATTCAAATCGAATCGAAAAGAATCGAATCAAAAATAATCAAATCAAAATGAATCGAAAAGAACTGAATCGAACCAAATCGAAAAGAATCGAATTGAAAATAATCGAATAGAATAGATTCAAATCAAACTGAATCGAATCACAAAGAATTGAATCGAATCGAATCAAATCGAATTGAAAAGAATCTATTCGAATCGAAAAGAATCAAATAGAAAGAATAGAATAGAATCGAAAAGAATTGAATCAAATCGAAAAAAATCAAATCAAATCAAATCTAAAGAAGCGAATTGAATTGAATCGAACTGAATCGAATCGAATCGAAAAGAATCGAACTGAATCGAATCGAATCGAAAAGAATCGAATTGAATCGAATCGAATCGAATCAGATCCAAAAAAATCGAATCGAATCACACCGAATCCAAAGAATCGAATTGAATGGAAGTGAAAAGAATCGAATCGAATCAAATCGAATTGAATCGAAAAGAATCGAATCGAATCGAATCGATACTAAAAGAAAGGAAATTGAATCGAAAAGACTCGAATTGAAAGATTTGAATCAAATCGAATCGAAACAAAAAGAATCGCATTGAATAGAATCGAAAAGAACGATTCGAAAACTATCGTTTTGAAACCAAAAAAATCGAATCGAATCGAAAATAATTAAATCAAATAAAAAAGAATCGAATAGAAAAAATGAAATTGAAAAGAAATGAATCGAATCGAAAAGAATCGAATCAAAAAGAATCGAATCGAGAAGAATTCAATCGAAGAGTTTCGAATCGAATCAAATTAAATCAAAAAGAATCTAATCGAACCGAAAAGATTCGAATGGAATCAAAAAGAATTGACTCGACTTGAATCGAAAAGAATCAAATCTAATCGAATCGAAAAGAATCGAATCCAAATAAATCTAATCGAAAAGAGTGGCATCAAAAAGAATCAAATTGTTTCAAAAAAAAGAATTGAATGGAATGGAACTGAAAAGAATTGAATCGAATCGATTCTAAAAGAAAGGAATTTGAATCGAAAAGGCTCGAATCGAAAGATTCGAATCAAATTGAATCGAAACAAAAAGAATCGAATCGAATAGAATCGAAAAGAAACGAATTGAAAACTATCATATCGAAACGAAAAAAATCGTATCGAATGAAAAAAATCAAATCGAATCGAAACAAAAAGGATCGAATCAATTCAAAATGAATAAAAAATAATCGAATCGAATCGAAAATAATTGAATCGAATAGATTCGAATTGAATCGAATCGAAAGAAAATAATCGAATTGAGTCGAAAAGAATCAAATCGAAAAGAATCGAATTGAATCGAAAAGAATGGAATCGGATCGAAAAGAATCGAATCGAAAAGGATCGAATCGACGAATCGAAAAAAATCGAATCGAAAAGAATCGAATTGAATTGAATCGATTTTAAAAGAATCGAATCAAATCGAAAAGAATCGAATCGAAAGGAATCGAATCGAATCCAAACGAAACAAATCGAATCCAAATGAATCGAATCGAAAAGAGTCGATCAAAAACAATCAATTTGAAAAAAACGAATCAAATTGTATTGAAAAGAATAAAAAGAATCGAATCAAATTGAAAGGAATCGAATCGAATAAAAAAGAATCGAATCAAATCAAATCAAAAAGAATCGACTCGAATCGCACCAAATCAAAAGAATCAAATCGAAAGGAAGTGAAAAGAATCTAATCGAATTCAATCGAATCGAAAAGAATTGAATCGAATCGATTCTAAAAGAAAGGAATTCGAATCGAAAAGACTCGAATCAAAAGATTCGAATCAAATCGAATCAAAACAAAAAGAATCGAATCGAATAGAATCAAAAAGAAACGAATCGAAAACTATCATATCAAAACGAAAAGAATCGTATCGAATCGAATCGAATCAAAAAGGATCGAATCGATCCAAAACGAATCAAAAAGAATCAAATCGAATCGAAAATAATCGAAACAAATCAAATAAAAAAGAATCGAATAGAAAAAATCGAATCGAATCGAATCGAAAACAATCGAATCGAATCGAAAAGAATTGAATCAATTCGAATCAAAAACAATCGAATTGAATTGAAAAGAATTGAAGAGTTTCGGATCGAATCAAATTGAATCGAAAAGAATCTAATCGAATCGAAAAGATTCGAATAGAATCGAAAAGAGACGAATCAAAAAGAATCGAATCGAATCGAATCAAAAAGAATCGAATCGAATTGAATCGAAAAGAATCGAATCCAAATGAATCGAGTTGAAAGGAATGGAATCAAAAAGAATCGAATCGTTTAGAAAAAAACGAATCGAATTGAATCGAATCGAATTGAAAATAATCGAATCGAATCGAATTGAAAAGAATCGAATCGAATTGTAAAGAATCGAATCGAATTGAATCGAAAAGAATCAAATCTAATCGGAAAGAATCGAATCGAAAAGAATCGAATCGAATCCAAAAGTATGAATCCAAAAGAATTGAATCGAAGAGTAGAATCGAAAAGAATCGAATTGATTAAAAAAAAACCGAATCGAATCGACCTGAAAAGAATCAAATCAAAAAGAATCGAATCGAATCAAAAAGAATCGAATCGAATCAAAAAGAATCGAATTAAATCGATTTGAAAAGAAATTCGAATCGAAAAGACTCAAATCGAAAAGAATCTAATCGAATTGAATCGAAAAAAATCGAATCGAATCGCACCGAATCAAAAGAATCGAATCGAAGTGAAAATAATCGAATCAAATCGAATCAAAAAGAATTGAATCGAATCGAAAAGAATCGAATTGAATCGATTCGAAAAGAAAGGAATTCAAATCAAAAAGACTCGAATAGAAAGATTCGAATCGAATTGAATCAAATCGAAAAGAATCTAATCGAATCGAATAGAAAAGAAAGGAATAGAAAACTATCGAATCGAAACGAAAAATATCTAATCGAATCGAATCAAGAAGAATCGAATCGAAAAGAATCTAATTGAATCGAATCGACAAGAATCGAATCCAAATGAATCGAATCGAAAAGAGTCGAATCGAAAAGAATCGAATTGATTCAAAAAAGAACGAATCAAATGGTATCGAATCGAAAATAATCGAATCGTATCAAATCGAAAAGAGTAGAAAAGTATCGATTCGAATCGAAAAGAATCGACTCAAATTGAATCGAAAAGAATCGAATCGAATCAAATTGAATCGAAAAGAACTGAATCGAATCGAAAAGAATCTAATTGAATCGAAAAGAATCGAATCCAAATGAATTGAATCGAAAAGAGTCGAATCTAAAAGAATTGAATCGAAAAAATCGATTCGAATGGAATCAAAAAGAATCGAATCGAATCAAATCAATTTGAAAAGAAAGGAATCTGAATCGAATTGAATCGAAAAGAATCAAATAGATTCGAATTGAATTGAATTGAAAAATTTCGAAACGAATCTAATAAGATCGAATGGAAAAGAATCGAATCAAATCGAAAAGAATTGAATCGAATCGAACCGAATAGAAAATAATTGAATAGATCAAATCAAAAAGAATCGAATTGATTTGAAATGAATAGAGTAGAATCGAATTGAAGCAAAGTGAAAAGATTCGAATCGCATCAAGAATCGAAATGAATCAAATAGAATCCAAAAGAATTGAATCGAATCGAACAGTATCGAATCGAATCCAAAGAATCGAATCAAATCGAAAAGAATCGAATCGAAAAGAATCAAATCGAAACGAAAAGAATCCAATTGTATCGAATCAAATCGTAAACAATCAAATCGAATCGAATAGAAAAGAATCAAATTGAATTGAATCGAAAAGAATCAAATGGTATTGAATTGAATTGAAAAGAATCAAATCATATCTAATTGAATTGAAAAGAATCAAATCAAATCGAATCGAATCGAATCGAAAAGAATCGAATCGTATCGAAAAGAATAGAATCGAATAGCATCGAAAAGAATCGAATCGAAAAGAATTGAATTGAAAAGAATCGAATCGAACCAAAAAGAATCGAATCGAATGCAATTGAATCAAATTGAATTGAATCGAAAAGAATTGAATTGAATCGAAAAGAATCGAATAGATTCGAATCAAATCGAATCGAAAAAATTCAAAACGAATCTAATCAGATCGAATGGAAAAGAATCGAATTGAATCGAAAAGAATTGAATCGAATCTAACCGAATCGAAAACAATCGAATAGATCGAATCAAATAGAATCGAATCGAATTGATTCGCATCGAAAAGAATTGAAGTGAATGGAATTGAATCGAATCGAATTGAATCTAAAAGAATCGAATTGAATCGAAAAGAATCGAATAGATTCGAATTGAAACGAATCGAAAAAAATCAAAACGAATCGAATCAGAGTGGAAAAGAATTGAATCAAAAAAAAAAAAAGAAAAGAATTGAATCAAATCGAAAAGAATCGAATCGAATCGAACTGAATCGAAAAGAATCAAATAGATCGAATCAAAAAGAATCGAATCGATTCGAAATGAATCGAGTAGAATCTAATCGAAGCGAAAAGAATCAAATCGAAAAGAATCAAATTGAATCAAATTGAAAAGAATCTAATCAAATCGAAAAGAATCGAATCGAAACGAAAAGAATCGTATCGAAAAGATCGAATTGAAAAGAATCGAATTGAATCGAATCAAATCGAAAAGAATCAAATCAAATCATATCGAATCAAAACGAATCAAATCGAATCGAAAAGAATCTAATCGAATTGAATCGAAAAGAATCGAATCGAATCAAAACGAATCAAATCGAATCGAAAAGTATCGAATCGAATCGAAAAGAATCGAATCGATTCGAAACGAATCGAATTGAATAGCATCGAAATGAATCGAATCAAAATGAAAAGAATCGAATAGAATCGTATCGAATGGAATCAAAAAGAATCGAATCATATCGAATTGAATCGAAAAGAATCGAATCGAATAGAACCGAAAAGAATCATATTTAATCGAATCGAATCGAAAAGAATCGAATCGAATCTTACGTACTCGAATCAAAAAGAATCGAGTTGATTCGAATCGAAAATATCAAACCGAATCGAAAAGAATCGCATCGAAAAGAATCGATTCAAATCCAAAATAATCAAATTGAATCAAAACGATTCGAATCAATATGAAACGAATCGAATCGAAAATAATAGAATTGAATCGAACCGAATCAAAATGAAAATAATCAAATTGAATCGAATTGAAAATAATCGAATCAAATCAAATCGAAAATAATTGAATCGAATCTAATCGAAAATAATCAATTCGCATTGAATCGAATCGAAAATAATCTAATTGAATTGAATTGAAAATAATGAAATCGAATCGAAAATAATCGAATCAAAAGTAATCTTATCGAATCGAAAATAATCGAATCAAATCGAAAATAATTGAGCCGAATTGATTGAATTGAGTTGAAAATAATCAAACCGAATCGATCGAATTGAATCGAAAATAATCGAATCGAATTGAAAAGAATCGATCGAATCAAAAATAATTGGATCGAATCGAAAATAATCAAAACGAATCCAATCAAATTGAATCGAAAATAATCAAATTGAATTGAAATGAATCAAAAATTATTGAATCGAATCGAAATTATTCGAATCGGGGATCCCTGGGTGGCACAGCGGTTTGGCGGCTGCCTTTGGCCCAGGGCGCGATCCTGGAGACCCGGGATCAAATCCCACATCGGGCTCCCGGTGCATGGAGCCTGCCTCTCCCTCTGCCTGTGTCTCTGCGCCTCTCTCTCTCTGTGACTATCATAAATAATAAATAAAAATTAATAAACATTATTTGAATCGAATCAAGTCGAGTCGAATCGAAAATAATCAAATCGAATCGAAATTAATTGCATCAAATCGAATTGAATCGAAAAGAATCGATTTGCATCAAATCGAATAAAAAATAATCCAATCGAATTGAATCGAAAATAATCTAATCAAATCTAAAATAATCTAATCGAATCGAAAATAATCTAATCGATTTGAATCGAATATAATCGAATTTAATCGAAAATAATCGAATCGAATCTAAAATAATCGAATCGAAAAGAATCGAATTGAAAAGAAATGAATCGAATCGAATCGAATCAAAAAGAATCGAGGGCAACCCGGTGGCGCAGCGGTTTAGCGCTGCCTGCAGCCCGGGGCATGATCCTGGAGACCTGGGATCGAGTCCCACATCGGGCTTCTGCATGGAGCCTGCTTCTCCTTCCTCCTGTGTCTCTGCCTCTCTCTATGTCTATCATAAATAAATAAATAAATCTTTAAAAAAATAAAAAAAAAGAATTGATTCGAATCAAATCCCTAACCCTAACCCCTAACCCCTAACACTAAACCTATCCTAACCCTAACCCTTAACCCTAACCCTTAACCCTAACCTTAATACTAACCCTAACCCTAAACCCTAACCCTAACTTAAGCTGTACCCTAACCCTAATCAGTACCCTAACCCTAACAGGTACCCTAACACTAAACTGTACCCCAACCCTAACCCGTACACTAACACTTACCCTAACCCGTACACTAACCCGTCCCCTAACCCTAACCCTAACCAGTACTCTAACACTAACCCATACTCTAACCTGTACCCTAAGCCATATCCTAACCCTAACCCTAACACATACCTAACCATAACCATAACCCTAACCTCTAACCTCTAACCCTAACCCTAACACCTAACCCTAACCCTAAACCCTAACCCATAAACCTAACCCTAAAACAAAACCTAACCCTAACCCCAAACCAAAACCTAACCCTAACCCCTAACCCAAACCTTAACCCCTATCCCTACCCCTAAACTGAACCCCTAACCACTAACCCTAAACCTAACCCTAAGCCTTAACCCTAACCCTAAACCCTAACTCTAACCCTAATCCTAACACTAACCCAAACCCTAACCCTAACCCTAACATTAAGCCCTAACCTTAACCCTAACACTAACACTAACACTAACCCTAACCCCTAACCCTAACCCTTAACACTAACCCTTAACCCTAACCCTACCCCTAACCCTAACCCTAACACTATCCCTAACCCTTAAACCTAACACTTAACCCTATCCCTAACCCTAAACCTAACACTAACCACTAACCCTAACCCTAACACTAACCCTAACACTAACCCTAACCCCTAACTCTAAAACTAACCCTAAACCTAACCTGAAACCTAACCCATACACTAACCCGTACCCTAACCCTAACACTTACCCGTAACCTAAACCTAACCCTAACCTATACCCTAACTCTAACCCGTACCCTAAACCTAACCCTAACCCGTACCCTAACCCTATCCTGTACAGTAATCCTACCCCTAACCCTTACACTAACCATAACCTGTACCCTAACCCTAACCCGTACCCGAACCCTAAACTGTACCCTAATCCTAAACCATACCCTAACCCTAACCCGTACCCTAACCCTAACCGTAACCCGTACTCTAACCGTAACCCGTACCCTAACCCTAACCCTAACCCCTAACCCTAACACTAACCCTAACACCTCACCCTAACCTTAACCTTAAACCTAACCCTAACACTAACCCTAACCTTAACCCTAAACCTAACCTGAAACCTAACCCATACACTAACCCGTAACCTAACCCTAACCCGTACCCTAACCAGTACCCTAACCCTAACCCCTAACCATGACCCCTAACGCTATCCGTAACCCTTAACCTCAACACTTAACCCTAAACCTAACCCTAACCCTTACCCTAACCCGTAACCTAACCCTAACCATAACCCGTACTCTAACCCTAACCCGTACCCTAACCCTAAACCATACCTTAACCCCAACCCTAACCCGTACATTAACCCTAACCCGTATCCTAACCCTAACCCGTACCCTAACACATAACCTAAATCTAACCCTGACCCTAACCCAAACATACCCTAACCCTAATCCTAACCCGTGCCCTAACCCTTACACTAACCCCAACCCTAACGCTAACCCGTACACTAACCCTAAATGGTACCCTAACACTAACCCTAACCCGTACCCTAATACTAACCCTAAAACTAACCCTAACCCGTACCCTAACCCTATACCGTACCCTACCCTAACCCTAACCCTAACCCGTACCCTAACACTAAAACTACCCCTAAACCTAACCCTAAGTCTAATCATAACCCTAACCCTATCTCTAAACCAAACCCTAACCCTAACCCTAATCTAACCCTAAACCTCACCCTAACCGTATCCCTGACATGTAAACTAAACCTAACCCTGATCCTAACACTAACCCATAAACTAAACCTAACCCTAACCCTAAAAAGTACCCTAACCCTAACCCAAACGTGTACCTTAACCCTAACACTAACCCTAAACCTAACCCTAAGCCGTACCCTAACCATAACCCTAACCCTAACCCAAAACCTAACCCTAACTCCTAACCCTAACCGTAACCCTAACCCCTAACCCTTAACCCTTAACCCTAACACGAACCCGAACCCCTAACCCTAATCCTTAACCCTAATCCTTAATCATAACTATAACCCTAACCCTAACCCCTAACCCTAACACTAACCCTAACCCGTACACTAACCCTAACCCGTACCCTAACCCTAAACCATACCCTACCCTAACCCTAGCCATAAACCGTACCCTCACACTAAAAATACCCCTAACCTAACCCTAGCACTAATCATAACCCTAACCCTAGCTCTAAACCTAACCCTAACCCTAACCTAACCCTAAACCTCACCCAAACCCTATCCCTAACACGTAAACTAACCTTAACCCTAACCCTAACCCGTAAACTAAACCTAACCCTAAACAGTACCCTAACCCTAACCCTAACGTGTACCTTAACCTAAGCCTAACACTAAACCTAACCCTAAGCCGTACCCTAACCCTAACTCTAACCCAAACCCGTACCCTAACTCTAACACTAACTCTCCCATACCCTAATCCTAACCCGTACCCTAACCCTAACCCTAATGCGTACGCTAACCCGTACCGTAACCCTAAACCTAACCCTACCCTAAACCTAACCCTAACCCCAACCCTAACCTGAACCCTAACTCTAACCCGTACCCTAACCCTAAACCGTAACCTAACCTGTACCCTAACCCATACCCAAACCCTAATCCTATCCCGTTCCCTAACCCAAACCCTAACACTAACCTGTACACTAACCCATAACCGTACCCGTACCCTAACCCATAAACAAACCCATACCCCACCCCTAACCCTAACCTGAACCCATAACCTAAGCCTAACCCCAACCCTAACCCTAACCCATTCCCTAACCCTACCCCTAAACGTATCCCATGTCCTAACCCGAACCCTAACCCATAACCTAACCCTAACCCTAACCCTAACCCTAACCCGTAAACTAAACCTAACACTATACCTAACACTAAACAGTACCCTAACCCTAACCCTAAACCCTAACCCTACCCCTAACCCTAACCGAAACCTAACCCCAACACTAACCCTAACCCGTAACCTACACTAACCCTAAACCATAACCTAACCCTAACCCTAACCCTAAACACTACCCTAAACCTAACCCTAACCCGTACCCTAACCCAAACCCTAACACTAACCCTAAACCTAACCCTATCCTGTACCCTAACCCTAACCCTAAACCTAACCCTAACCCGTACCCTAAACCTAACCCAAACCCTAACTGTTACCAGTACCCTAACCCATACCTTAACCCATACCATAATCCATACCATATCTCTAAACCGTACCCAAACCCTAACCCTAACCCGTACTCTAACCCTAATCTGTACCCTAAACCTAAGCCTAAACCGAACCCTAATCATAAACCTAACACTAACCCTAACACGTAGCCTAACCCTAACCCTAAATATAACCCGAACTCTAACTCAAACCCTAACCCGTACTCTAACCCTAACCGTAACCCTAACCTGTAACCTAACCCTAACCCTAACCCTAACACTAAACAGTACCCTAAACCTAACCCTATCCCATACCCTAACCCTAAACCTAACCCTAAACCTAACCTTAAACCGTACCCTAATCCTAACCCGTGCCCTAACGCTTACCCTAACCCTCACCCGTACCCTAACCCAAACTCTACCCGTACCCTAACCCTAACCTTACCCCAACCCTAAACCTAAGGAAACCCAATCCCTAATCCTAACCCTAACCCTAACCTAATCCTAACCTTAACCCTTACCCTATCCCTAACCCTAACCCGTAACCTAACCCTAACCCTAAACAGTACCCTAACTTTAACCCTAACCCGTACCCTAACCCTAACCATAAACCTAAACCGAACCCTAAGCCGTACCCTAAACCTAACCCTAACCCGTACCCTAACCCTAACACTAACCCATACCCTAATCCGTAACCTAACCCGTACCCTAACCCATAACCTAACCCATAACCTAACTCTAACCCTAACCCGTAGCCTACCCCTAACCCTGAACCTACCCCTAACCTAACCTGAACCCTAACCCTAACCCTAAGCTTAAACAGGACCCTAACCCTAACCCTAACCCGTAACCTAACCCACACTTTACAGCATTGGAAGTCAGGTCGTTCCATGAATAAAACTCTACTGCACCTGGAGACACAACCGTTGAAGCCTGCAGCTTGCCCCTAGCGTCCCATGAGCTTCTGACAAACATGTCTAGTGAGGATGTTCGTAACTGCATCTGCAGGCAGTGTGGAACTGGGAAGGACCGCGTGTCAGCTCATCTTTCAGAAGGAAGTTCCCCAGAGAGACAGCTTTCAACTAGGTACTCAGGTTTGGAAGTTAGTATGTAGCTACCTTCTGAGGGAGGAATTACTCAGAAGTCGTTGGATTGGGCTGGGAGACACTTGCCTCTCACAAAACTTGTGTCCCGTATCGAACGACATCCTTTCGAAGTGAAAGGTACAGGCGGTCAGCACGTGGGAGGAACAAGCCATAAGCTCATTCAAAGGAGTGTGCATCACTTGGAGGCAGGTGTCCGGTAGTCGCGAAATTGACAATGCAGACACTTGGTTCTCACTCCGCTACTGTCCCACATAGAAGGGAATGCTGTGGAAGCGATCCGTACAGGCCGTCAGATTGTGGGAGGTACAGCCCATAAGCTCAACTCTCAGAAGCGTGTATGCTTTGCAGGCAGATGTCTGCTAGCCACTCTTTTATGGGAGTTAGAACCTAGCTACACTTTAATTGAACAAGGCTGTTGGAAATCGCTGTATTGAACTCAGTTACACATGACTACAAGCCTGAAACGTCTACATGCTTTTCACAACCTTTTCCAGCACCTAACATAAGGATGTTAGGACCTATGTCTACAGGCAGTTAGGTTGCGGGAGGGTCCTGCCCTCACCTCAACTCTCACAAGGAAGCATGTCTAGAAGCCAGCTTTCAACTAGCTGCATTCTTCTGGCCCTGAGAACGCAGCAGTATTCTAACTCAGGAGGTTCCAAGAATACCACTCTACTCCACCTGGAGACACCTTCCAGGCCTGCATTATTCCACTTGCGTCTCACAAGCTTCTGACAAGCACCTCCGGTGAAGACGTTGGAAAGACATTCTGTAGGCAGTGTGGAACTGTGAAGGACTGCGTGTGAGCCCAACTCTCGAATGTAAGTTGCCGTTGGATGCAGGGTTCTATTAGCTAGTATGGAACTTAGTATGTAGCACCAGTCTAAGACAGGAACTACTAGGAAATCGAGGGATTGAGCTTGGAGGCACTACACTTGTGGGCCTCACCTGGACGAGGTGACTGGTTCCCACCTGGGACTCACCTGGACCTGATAACTTTGCTCCACACTTTGGACTCACCTGGCCCTGATGACTCTGGGCCCCCCACCTAGGCCTCAATCTGGACCTGGTGACTGTGGTCCCCACCTGGGTTTCACCTGGACCTGGTGACTCTCGTTCCCACATGAACCACACCTGGACCTGGTGACTGTGGTGTCCTTCTAGCCTCACATTTAGCTGGGGACTCTGGTCCCCACCAGGGCCTCACCTGGATCTGGTGACTATGGCCTGCAGGTTGGCTTCACCTGGACCTGGTGAGTGGGGTTGCCACCTGGGCCTCACCCATACCAGGTGATTCAGGTCCCCACGTGGGCCTCTTGGACCTGGTGAATCTGGTCCTTACCTGGTCCTCACCCGGACCCAGTGACTCTGGTCACCACCTGGGCCTCACCTGGACCTGGTGAATCTAGTCCCCATCTGGGCCTCACCCACTCCTGGTGACCTTGTTCCCCACCTGGACCTGATTGCCGTGGACTCCTTCTTGACCTCACCTGGAACTGGTGACTCTGATCCTATCTAGGCGTCACCCAGATCTGGTGACTCTGGTCCTCACCTTGGCATCATTGGGACCTGGTTACTCTGTTCCACACCTGAGCCTCGCCTTGACATGATGACTCTTGAACCCCTCTGGGCCTCACCCTGACCTGGTGACTCTGGTCCCCATCTGGATGTCACCTGGACCAGGTGATTCTGGTACCCCTCTAGGCCTCAACGAGACCTGGTGACTCTGGTCCTCAACTGGGCCTCACCTGAACCTAGTGAATATGCTCCCCACCTGGGCCTCATCTGGACCTGGTGACTCTGGTCCCTACCTGGGCATCATCGGGACATGGTTCCTCTATTCCACACCGGGACTCACCTGGACCTGGTAACTCTGGTCCTCACTTTGGCCTCTTCTGTACCAGTGACTCTGGCCCCACCTGTCCCTCACCTGGAACTGGTGACTCTGATCCTCAGCAGCATGCCTCGAATGCACCTTTCCACTAGCTGCGTTCTTATGGCCATGAGAATGTAGCTAATTTGTAAGTCAGGAGTTTCCATGTATACCGCTCTATTGCACGTAGTGACACAAGCATTGAAGCCTGCAGCTAGCTCCTTTTGTCCTATGAGCTTCTGACCAACACGTCTAGTGAGGATGTTCAAAATTTCATCTGAAGGCCGTGTGGAACTGTGAGGGACTGGAGGTGAGCTCAAGTCTCAGAAGCACGTACCCTTTGGACACTGTGTTCAACTAGATTCTCATGTATGGAACTTAGTGTGTAGCACCAATCCTAGAGAGCAGTTCCTCACATATCTCTGGATTGGGCTTGGAGACTAATTGTGTGGGCCAGCACCTTCCACTAACCTCTGACAAAACTTCTGTCACGCATCGAGCCTAGGCCTTATAGGAGTGAAGTGTACCTGCAGTCAGCATGTGCGAGGTACAAGGCATAAATTCAACTCTCAGAAGTGTGTATGCTTTGCAGGCCGATGTCTGCTAGACACTTATCAAGGCAAGGTATACCCAAGCTACACTCTAATTAAACAAGGATGCTGGTAATCACTGTACTGAGCTGAGATACACGTGGGTACAGTCCTGACACTTCCACTTGCATTTCTCCAACCTCTCCCAACACCTAAAATAAGGATGTTAGCAGCTATGACTATGGGAGGTCAGGATGCGGGAGGGTCCTGCCCTGAGCTCAGCTTTCAAAAGGAGGCATGCCTCGAAGCCAGCTTTCTACTAACTGCGTTCTGTTGGCCATGAGAACGTGGCAGCATTGATATTCAGGATGTTACATGAATACCGCTTTACTGCACCTGGAGACACAACCTTGAAGTCTGCAGCTTGCCCTTTGCATCCCATGAGCTTCTGACAAACATGTCTAGTGAGTATGTTTGTAACTGTATCTGCAGGCAGTGTGGAACTGGGAAGGACCACGTTTCAACTCATCTCCGAGAGGGAAGTTCCCCAGAGAGAGAGCTTTCAGCTAGTAACTCAGGTTTGGAAGTTAGTATGTAGCTCCCATCTAAGGGAGGAATTCCTCAGAAGTTGCTGGATTGAACTAAGAAACATTTATTTCTCAAAACTTGTGTCCCGTATCAAATGAAATCATTTGGAAGCGAAGCGTACAGGCGGTCAGCATGTGGGAGGTTCAAGTCCTAAGATCAATCCAAAGGAGTGTGCATGCCTTGGAGGCAGCTGTCCGCTAGGCGCGAAATTGACAAGGCAGACACTTGGTTCTCACTCCGCTACTCTCACGCATACAACGAAATGCTGTGGAAGCAGAACGTACAGGCAGTCAGGATGGGGGAGGTACAGGTTATAAGCTCAAATCTCCGAAGTGTGTATGCTTTGCAAGCCGATGTCTGCTAGACACTTATCGAGGTGAGGCATACCCGAGCTACACTCTAATTGAACAAGGATGTTGGCAATCGATGTATCGAACTCAGATACACGTGAGTATAGTCCTGACACTTCCAGTCGCATTTCTCTAACATCTCCTAGCACTCCACGTAAAGATGTTAGCAGCTATGACTATGGGCAGGCAAAATGTGGGAGGGTCCTGCCCTGAGCTCAGCTCTCACAACAGAGCATGCCTAGAAGCCAGCTTTATACTAGCTCGTTCTGATGGCCGTGAGAGTGTAGCAGAATTGTAGGCGGTACGAATACAATGAATACCACTCTACTGCACCTGGAGACACAACCATTGAAGCCTGCAGCTGGCCCTTGCACCCCATGAGCTTCTGACAAACATGTCTAGTGAGGATGTTCGTAACTGCATCTGCATGCAGTGTGGAACAGGAAAGAACTGCGTGTCAGCTCATCTCGCAGAAGGAAATTCCCCAGAGAGAGAGCTTTCAGCTAGGCACTCAGGTTTGGAAGTAAGTATGTAGCTCCCATCTGAGGGAGGAATTCCTCAGAAGTCACTGGATTGAACTAAGAGACACTTGCCTCTCGCAAAACTTGCATCCCATATCGAACGAAATCCTTTGGAAGTGAAGCGTACAGGCGGTCAGCATATGGGAGGTACAAGCCATAAGCTCAAGCCAAAGGAGTGTGCATGCCTTGCAGGCAGCTGTCCACTAGGCACGAAATTGACAAGGCAGATATGGTTTTCACTCTGCTACTATCCCGCATACAACGAAATGCTGTGGAAGTGGAACGTACAGGCAGTCAGGAGGGGGGAGGTACAGACCAGAAGCTCAACTCTCAAAAGTGTGTATGCTTTGAAGGCCGATGTCTGCTAGACACTTATCGAGGAGAGGTATACCCGAGCTACACTCTAATTGAACAAGGACGTTGGCAATCCTGTATTGAACTCAGATACACGTGAGTAGAGTCCTGACACTTCCACTTGCATTTCTCCAACCTCTGCCAACACCTAACATAAGGATGTTAGTAGCTACGACTACAGGCAGCCAGGATGCGGGACGGTCCTGCCCTGAGCTCAGCTCTCAAAAGGAGGCATGCCTAGAAGCCAGTATTCTACTAGCTCTTTCTGATGGCCGTGAGAACGTAACAGCATTATAAGATGGGACATTCCATGAATACCGCTCTACTGCACCTGGAGACACAACCATTGAAGCCTGCAGCTGGCCCTTGCGTCCTATGAGCTTCTGACAAACATGTCTAGTGAGGATGTTCGTAACTGCACCTGCAGGCAACGTGGAACTGGGAAGGACCACAATTCAGCTCATCTCCGAGAGGGAAGTTCCCCAGAGAGAGAGCTTTCAGCTAGTAACTCAGGTTTGGAAGTTAGTATGTAGCTCCCACCTGAGGGAGGAATTCCCCAGAAGTCGCTGGATTGAACTAAGCGACACTTGCCTCTCGCAAAACTTGCGACCCATATCGAAGGAAATCCTTTGAAAGTGAAATATACAGGCGGTAATCATGTGGGAGGTACAAGCCATAAGCTCAATCCAAAGGAGTGTGCATGCCTGGGAGGCACCTGTCCGCTAGGTGCGAAATTGACAAGGCAGACACTTGGTTTTCACTCGGCTACTCTCCCGCATACATCAAAATGCTGTGGAAGAGGAACGTACAGGCAGTCATGATGCGGAGGTACAGGCCATAAGCTCAGCTCTCAGAAGTCTGTATGATTTGCAGGCCGATGTCTGCTAGACACTCATCGAGGTGAGGTATACACGAGCTACACTCTAATTGATTAAGGATGTTGGCAATCGCTGTATTGAACTCAGGTACACGTGAGTACAGTCCTGACACTTCCACTCGCATTTCTCCAATCTCTTCCAGCACTTCACGTAAGGACGTTAGCAGCTATGACAATGGGCAGGCAAGATGCGGGAGGGTCCTGCCCTGAGCTCAGCTCTCACAAGAGAGCATGCCTAGAAGCCAGCATTCAAATAGCTGCGTTCTAATGGCCGTGAGACCATAGCAGTCTTCTACCTCAGGAGGTTTGAAGAATACCACTCTACTGCACCTGGAGACACCTTCCAGGCCTGCATTATTCCACTTGCATCTCACAAGCTTCTGAAAAACGTCTCTGGTGAAGATGTTCAAAACTCATTCTGCGGGCAGTGTGGAACTGTGAGGGACTGGGTGGGAGCTCAAATCTCAGAAGAGAGATGCTTTTGGACTCGGGGTTCAGCTAGATTCTCACGTATGGAACTTAGTATGTAGCATTTGTCTAAGACAGGAATTACTAGGAAATCGCTGGATTGAGCTTGGAGGCACTAGTCTTGTGTGCAGGGACTTTCCACTTACCCCTCACAACACTTCAGTCACGCATCGAGCCTATGCCTGTTAGCTGCAAAATGTACCTGCAGGCAGGATGTGGGAAGCACAGGCCATAAGCTCAACTCTCAAAAGTGTGTATGCCTGGAAGGCAGATGTCTGCTACCCACTCATATATGGGAGTTAGAAACTAGCTACACTCTTTGAAGAAGGCCGTTTCAAATCGCTGTATTCAACTCAGATAATCGTGAGTACAGGCCTGACACTTCCACATGCATTTCGCCGCCCTCACCCAGCACCTAACATAAGGATATTAGCAGTTATGTATATGGGCGGGAAGGATGTGGGAGGGTCCGGCACTGAGCTCAGCTCTCAAAAGGAAGCATGCCTAGAAGCCAGCTTTCTACTAGCTCGTTCTGATGGCCGTGAGAATGTAGCAGAATTGTAAAGCGCTACCTTCCATGAATACTGCTCTACTGCACCTGGAGGCACAACCATTGAAGCCTACAGCTGGCCCTTGCATCCCAAGAGCTTCTGACAAACATGTCTAGTGAGGATGTTCGTAACAGCATCTACAGGCAGTGTGGAACTGGGAAGGACCGCATGTCAGCTCATCTCGCAGAAGGAAATTCCCCAGAGAGAGAGGTTTCAGCTAGGTACTCAGGATTGGAAGTTAGTATGTAGCTCCCATCTGAGGGAGGAATTCCTCAGAAGTCGCAGGATTGAACTAAGACACATTTGCCTCTCGCAAAACTTGCGTCCCATATTGAAAGAAATCCTTTGGAACTGAAGTGTGCGGATGGTCAGCATGTGGGAGGCATAAGCCATAAGCTCAATCCAAAGGAGTGTGCATGCCTTGCAGGCAGCTGTACGTTAGGCGCGAAATTGACAAGGCAGACACTTGGTTTTCACTCCGCTACTGTCCTGCATACAATGAAATGCTGTGGAAGTGAAACATACAGCCAGTCAGGATGGAGGAGTTAGAGGACATAAGCTGAACTCTCAGAAGTGTGTATGCTTTGCAGGCCGATGTCTGCTAGACACTTATCGAGGCGAGGTATACCGGAGCTACACTCTAATTGAATAAGGACGTTGGCAATCGCTGTATTGATCTCAGATACACGTGAGGACAGTCCTGACACTTCCACTTGCTTTTCTCCAACCTCTCTCAACACCTAACATAAGGATGTTAGCAGCTAGGACTATGGGCAGGCAGGATGCGGGAGGGTTCTGCCCTGAGCTCAACTTTCAAAAGGAGGCATGCCTGAAGCCAGCTTCTACTACTACTGCATTCTAATGGCCATGAGAATGTGGCAGCATTGTAATTCAGGATGTTCCATGAATACCGCTTTACTACACCTGGAGACACAATGTTGAAGCCTGCAGCTTGCCCCTTGCGTCCCATGAGCTTCTGACAAACATGTCTATTGAGGATGCTCGTAACTGTATCTGCAGGCAGTGTGGAACATGGCAGGACCACGTTTCAGCTCATTTCTGAAAGAGAATTTCCCCAGAGAGAGAGCTTTCAGCTAGGTACTCTGGTTTGGATGTTAGTATGTAGCTCCCATCTGAGGGAGGAATTCCTAAGAAGTTGCTGGCTTGAGAAGAAAGAAGAAAGAAAGAAAGAAAGAAAGAAAGAAAGAAAGAAAGAAAGAAAGAAAGAAAGAAAGAAAGAAAGAAAGAAAGAAAGAAAAAAGGAAGGAAGGAAGGAAGGGAGGAAGAAAGAAAGAAAGAAAGAAAGAAAGAAGAAAGAAAGAAAGAAAGAAAAAAAGAAGAAAAAGAAAGAAAGAAGAAAGAAAGAAGAAAGAAAGAAGAAAGAGTGGCACCTGTGTGGCTCTGTCAGTTAAGCTTCTGCCTTAGGCTCAGATCATGATCCAGGTCCCAAGGCAGGCTCCCTGTTCAGCAGGGAACCTGCTTCTCCCTCTCCCTCTGCCTCTCTCGCTCATGCTTTATCTCTCCTCACTCTCTCAAATAAATAAAAAACATCTTTGAAAAGAAGCAAACAAGCAAACCCACAAGGAAGAGAAATCGCCCATGTAGAAGAATTTCAAACAATTTGTGAATGACATTCCACCCTCAAGTTCATGAGCATAGCTTCCCACTCTTCTGTGTGAATACACATAGTAACTTCCTCTACAAAATATAATATGAAAAACTTAAAATAATATTGATAATATAATAATAATTAATAATAATAAAGAATGAGTTTACTACTGAGAAAGCTGACAACACTACCTCAGCAAGATGATCAGATCAATACCAAGACTGATAATCATGTTGATAGTATCTATCCTTTATATGATATAATGAAAATGGCAGTATGTCTCTGTATATAATCCACAAAAACAGTTCAGTCATGAGATAAACAACAGACATGTCCCAACTGAGGGAAATTTTACAAAATACTCTACTTCTCAAAGTGTTCCAGTTCAACAACAACAAGGAAAGGCAGAAAGACTGTCACAATCCAGATGAGCCTAAGGAAAGAGGAGGACAAATGGAATGTGATATGAGGGATTGTAACTTAGCAAAAACTAAGGAAATCTGAATAAACTATGGCCTTTGTTTTTCTTTTTTTTTTTTTTTTTGGTCTTTTTTGAAAATTTTTTTAAGGTATTTATTTATTTATTTGTGATAGTCAGAGAGAGAGAGAGAGGCAGAGACACAGGCAGAGGGAGAAGCAGGCTCCATGCACCGGGAGCCCGAGGTGGGATTCGATCCCGGGTCTTTTTTTTGGTCTTTTTTGGATGCAAAGTTTTTAATATTGATTCATTAGCTAATATTTGTACCGTACTAATATAAGGTATCAATAATTGGAGAAATTGAGTGCAAGTGCATGAGAATGCTCTGTACTATCTTCTCAATTTCCCTATAAATCTTTGTTTTTTTCCTAATAAATAAGATTTATTTTGAAAATTGACTTAAATGAATCAGGCTCCAAGAGTGAAGACATTTTAAGAATAGTTGAATTAACTTTTGCCTTATTCTTAAAGACTTCCTTTGATGGAAACAAAGTAAGAATTTTAGATCAGAAGGAAAGAAAAACACTTATGAACATGCATAATGCCTCCTCAACCTGAAAAGCAGGAACAGATAATAATAGCAAAAATCAGATAAAATAATTCTAGTATAATAGACACCAAATTGCAAGTGCATTTAAAATTAGCAATGCATAACATTTATTTCCTTGACATTTGTCTTCCAAAGAGTTCAAAGTGTTTCAGTGTCAGTTGAAACAGGGGAAGAATCTCAGGGAAGGATCCTTCACATAAATAATAGGACCATTGGTAATAATGTCTCTCAGTTCTTTCTAAATCCATAAAGATGCATTTCCTGATGAGTGACTGAGCTGTGAGAAAAGAGATGAGAAGCCCTCATCCCTCTGAATTACTTGTGTCAGAATATTTAACCATAGTACCACGATAGTAAATTATCCTTATTAACAGGAAATATGTCTCAGATTGGAATCTGAGCAATTAGATGCGCAGAGAAAAAAAGCTTTGACTCGCTCCTCATCTTTTAAAGATAAAGGAGAGCGGGCAGCCCCGGTGGCGCAGCGGTTTAGCGCCGCCTGCAGCCCGGGGTGTGATCCTGGAGACCCAGGATCGAGTCCCACATCGGGCCTGCATGGAGCCTGCTTCTCCCTCTGTCTGTGTCTCTGCCTCTCTCTCGCTCTCTCTGAATGAATAAATAAATAAATCTTTAAAAAAAAAAAAAAGATAAAGGAGAGCTTTTCTATGTACAAAGTCAGTTGTCAAGATAGCCTTATGGAATAAGAGTCTGCAGCATGGAATCCTGCTGCACAGCTGGGAAGCCACGCCCCAGGTTCTTCCTGATCCCAAATCCTGGACCTGTCCCCCAACAAAGGCTGCCAGCTGAGGTCATTTGCAATTGCTCTCTTAGGAGCTCTGGGGAAGGGGGAAGGAGCTAGATAGGATGGGATGGGAAGCGTGGAGGCCAAGAAAATTAAGGCCATTCCAATTTAAATTCAGCTTTAGCACAAGTCCACCCATCCCAGGTCCCTATGAAGAAGAGCTGAAATTTACATTACTTCAGTTACAGGAAAAAAAACAAAAGTTTACAGCTTAATGACCTAGAAAGCCCCACAATAGAATCAAAACTGAGCCCAGGCCAAGGACTGGAAGCCTCTATTAGAATGAGAACAGAGCTCAATGCCCTTGAATGTCCCATATCAAAATGTAAACAGAACTTGAGGAATTGCTCCAGCCCTTCTGGAGGTCCCCAAGACCAGCCCTTAAAACTAAGCTAAAACCCATCTCCAAGTCCCTGCTTCACTCTGTTGGGTATACTTGGACACAAGCTCGAGCTTGTAAATAAACCCTCCTGTGTTTGCATCAGTGTCAGCTTCTCGGAGATAAAAAAACAAAACCAAAAGAAGCTCGGACACAGGTAGAGTAAACGCAGGGTTCTGAGAGAATTGGCGGAGACCCGGGGACTTGGGAGCTCTTCTGTGGAAGCCCATGCAGACTGGGGGGGAAGGATGCTCAGTCCCAGATCCAGAGGAACCAGAGACCCCACCCGCATCCTGCCCACCAGGGGGGTCTCAGGGAGCAGCACTGCACCGCCCACTGGAGGCCAGAGGTGCTGATGCCCACCCTGCCTCTGATCCCGCAGTTGCATCTACCAAGCAGATGTGCACCTGATAATCAGCACCAGAGCCCATCCCCAGACCCTGCACAGACCACTCACTGCCACCAAGTTGTCGGACCACAGAAGATGCAGAGATTCAGCTCTGTCTGGAAAGTAGGATCTAGCTTCCTTTGTACTTTGTGCTTTATTTTCATTTATTTTTTTTATTTTTTTATTAATTGCCTTATTTTAATTTTTATGTATGTACCTTATATATTTCTTATTTTATTTTCATGGTACTTTAATTGTGTTTCATATTTTGGGATTTAGAGTCTTTTAAAATGCAGGCCAACATAATCTGGTGTGTTTTTTTTTTTTTTTTTTGAGGGCAGTTGTTATTGTTTTCCATGGTTTTCTTTTTCTTCCCTCTTTCTTTTCTGGAAAAGGTAATGAGATGGAGAAATTCACCTCTATAAAATAATATGAGGTAGTACTCACAGCCAGGAAGTCCATCAATACACATATATGATGTCTAACTACAGTTTAAAAAACAATTATTATAAAGATAGCAGCTGGGCTGGAAAAGAGCACAGAAGAAAACTAGAGAATCCCTTACAGTAGAAATAAAAGAACTAAAATCTAGTCAGGCCAACGTAAAAATGTTATAACTGAGATGCAGTCCCACGTAGAAAGCCATAAAAAACAAGAAAGGTTATGGACCACAGAGACAGACGTAGGGAAGTCAGCCACTTATTAAAACAATAACATTCATATTTTAGGAGACTCAGAAGATGAAGAGAGAGAACAGGTGGGCCTTGCTCAAGCCGTTAGAAACGACAAATACCCACCATTTGCTTCAACGTGAATGGAACTGGAAGGTATTATGCTGAGTGAAGTAACTCAATCGGAGAAGGACAAACATTGTATGTTCTCATTCATTTGGGGAATATAGATAATAGTGAAAGGGAAATATAAGGGAACGGAGAAGAATATGTGGGAAATATCAGAAAGGGAGACAGAATATAAAGACTCCTAACTCAGGGAAATGACTAGGGGTGATGGATGGGGAGGAGGGCGGGCGGTGGGGGGTGAATGGGTGATGGGCACTGAGGGGGGCACTTGCCGGGATGAGCACTGGGTGTTATTCTGTATGCTGGCAAATTGAACCAATAAAAAATAAAATTATTATTAAAATAAAAGAAAGAAAGAGGGATCCCTGGGTGGCGCAATGGTTTTAGCGCTGCCTTTGGCCCAGGGTGCGATCCTGAGACCCGGGATAGAATCCCACGTCAGGCTCCCAGTGCAGGGAGCCTGCTTCTCCCTCTGCCTGTGTCTCTGCCTCTCTCTCTCTCTCTGTGACTATCATAAATAAATAAAAATTTAAAAAAATAACAAACATTAAAAAAAAAAGAAAGAAAGAAGAGAAGAAATGAAAGAAAAAGATAAGAAAGAAAGAAAGAAAGAAAGAAAGAAAGAAGAAAGAAAGAAGAAAAAAAGAAAAAAAGAAAGAAAAAAGATAGATTGGCACCTGGTTGGCTCAGTCAGTTAAGCTTCTGCCTTAGGCTCAGATCATGATCCAGGTCCCAAGGCAGACTCCCTGTTTAGCAGGGAACCTGCTTCTCCCTCTCCCTCTGCCCCTCTCGCTCATGCTTTTTCTCCTCTCTCTCTCTCTCTCATATAAATAAATAACATCTTTGAAAAAGAAACAAACAAAGAAACCCACAAGAAAGAGAATCTCCCATGTAGAAGAATTTCAAACAATTCGTGCAGACATACCACACTCAAGTTCATGAGCATATCTTCACACTTTTATGTGTGCAATACACATAGTAACTTCCTTCTGCAAAATATATTATGAAAAACCTAAAATAAGAATGATAATATAATAATAATAATAATAATAATAAATCACTTTACTACGGAGAAAGCTGACAAACACTACCTCAGCAAGATGATCAGATCGATACCAGACTGAAAAATCATGTTGATAGTATCTATCCTTTATATGATAATAAAAATAGCAGTATATCTCTGTATATAATCCACAAAAACAGTTCAATCATGAGATAAACAACAGACATGTCCCAACTGAGGGAAATTTTACAAAATACTCTACTTCTCAAAGTGTTCCATTCAACAACAAAGGAAAGGCTGAAAGACTGTTACAATCCAGAGGAGGCTAAGAAAACAGGAGCACAAATGGAATGTGATATGAGGGATGGTAACTTAGCAAAAGCTAAGGAAATCTGAATAAAGTATGGACTTTGGTTAATGCGAATATTTTAATATTGATTCATTAGCTCCTATTTGTACCGTACTAATATAAGATATCAATAATTGGAGAAATTGAGTGCCAGTGCATGCGAATGCTCTGTACTATCTTTTCAATTTCCCTCTAAATCTTTGTTTTTTTCCTAATAAATAAGATTTATTTTGAAAATTGACTTAAATGAATCAGGCTCCAAGTTTGAAGACATTTTAAGAATTGTTGAATTAACTTTTCCCTTATTCTTATAGAGTTCCTTCGGTGTGAACAAAGAAATAATTTTATATCAGAAGGAAAGAACAACACTTATGAACGTATAATGCCTCCTCAACCTGAAAAGCAGGAACGGATAATAAATAGCAAAAATCAGATAAAAATAATTCTATTATAATAGACACCATATTGCAAGTGCATTTAAAATTAGCAATGCATAACATTTCTTCCTGACATTTGTCTTCCAAGAGTTCACATGTTTAAGTGTCAGTTGAAATAGGGGAAGAATCTCAGGGAAGAATCCTTCACAAATAATAGGACCATTGTATAATATCCTCTCAGTTCTTTCCAAATCCATAAAGAATGCATTTCCTGATGAGTGACTGAGCTGTGAAGAAAGAGATGAGAAACCCTCATCCCTCTGAATTACTTGTGTCAGAATATTTTAACCATAGTACTACGGATAGTAAAATTATCCTTATTAACAGGAAATATGTCTCAGATTGGAATCTGAGCAATTAGATGGGCAGAGAAAAAAAACTTTGACTCGCTCCTCATCTTTTAAGATAAAGGAGAGATTTCTATGTACAAAGTCAGTTGTCAAGATAGCCTTAGGAATAAGAGTCTGCAGCATGGAATCCTGCTGCACAGCTGGGACGCCCACAACCCAGGTCTTCCTGATCCCAAATCCCTGGGCCTTTCTCCCAACACATCTGCCAAGCTGAGGTCATTTGCAATTGCTCTCTTAGGAGCTCCAGGGAAGGGGAAAGAGCTAGATAGGATGGTACTGGACGCAAGGAGGCCGAGAAAATGAAGGCCTTTCTACTTTAAGTTCAGTGTTCGAACAAGTCCAGCCATCCCAGGCCCCTGTGAAGAAGACCTGAATTTACATTACTTCAGTTACAGGAAAAAAAAAAAAACAAAAGTTTACAGCTTAATGTCCTAGAATTCCCCACAATAGAATGAAACTGAGCCCATGCCAACGGCTGGAAGCGCCTACTAGAATGAGAGCAGAGCTCAATACCCTTGAAGGCCCCATATCAAAATGTAAACAGACCTTGAGGAATTGCTCCACCCCTTCTGGAGGACCCTGAGACAAGCCCTTAAAACTAAGCTAAAACCCACCTCGGGGTCCAAGTCCCTACTCCGCTGTGTTGGGTGTACTTGGACGCAAGCTCAAGTTTGGAAATCAACCCTTGTGTGTTTGCATTGGTGTCAGCTCCTTAGTGGTTTCTCAGATTCGCAATCTTGAGCACAACACCCCCATGTCCCCTCCCACCTTGGCTGAACCTCTATCCCCTGCCACCCAGGGTGACAGTTACCTCCCTGCCTACAACACCTGGGCACAGGCCGTCACACAGGTCCCATGGGCATGGTGGGCACTCCTGCCATCCCTGGCCTCCCAGAGGAAGGAAGGAGGTTTTGGCAGTACACACTCCCATGGTGACCCCAGGGCTCCCTGCCCAGGACAGACAGGTTGGGGTCTGTGTCCCTGACGTCAGCTCCTCCTCCCCGGTTTTCCCACAGGAAATGAAGGAGGAAGCCCTGGTCTCCTCTAGGGACATCACGCTGGGGGACCTGGATGTCAAAAGGATGTTCAGCAGTCACGTCATGTTTTGGGACTACTATGGGGTAGGGTGAGGCTGAGGGGCCAGGGGGATCGGGACCCAGAAGGACCGGGGGTTTCTGGGTAGGGAACACCGGGCTTCAGAGCCCGGGGGAAGAACAGCAGCCAACAACACACAGCTGCATTGTAGGTTGTTTGGGATGAACACCGTGCCCCCACCCTCGGGGTCTCACGGATGAGGAGGCCACTAGGACGGGGCCTCCAGGGATTGCCATGTGAGCTGAACCCCAAAGGGGTGAGGGACAGCCCCTGAAAAGCAGGGGGCTGGGGTGGAGGCCATGGGGCAAGTAAGGGGACCTGGGGGCAGGGTGCATGGCCGTGACTGGAGGAGGACACACATCGATCTGATGAGGGTCGGAAGGGTCAGGGTGATATCCACCATCAGCACTTTTTATATTTCTAAATTCTATGCATTCAATTTGAGACAATTTGCAATTTATAAACATACATAGTATGATGACCCCCAGATAATGCCCCTGGTCCAGCCAGGGCCCTGCACTCACCACACGGGGCCCCAGGGGAAGGTGACACAGCATACCCCAGACTGGGGTCGCCTTTATCTGTAGATGTCTCCGTGTGCATCTTAGAGAAAGGGGATGCCCTGTGTTCACCAGCCCCCCACACCATCCTCCCATCCCCCAGACCCACACCATCCCCTAACATCATCATCCCCCGTGGCATAGCCCCTACACCATCTCCCTTACACACACACAGCCTCACACAATCCCCACCCACTATACCCCAACACCATCCCCCTTACACCATCCCCCACACCCCACCACCGTCATACCCATGCCCACACACCATCCACCCCCACACCATTGGCCCCTAACAAGGACCCAGTGCAGCTGCACCCTGTGGGACATGCTCAAACTCCCTGGGGTTCTCTGGATACCCTGCTCCCATCAGAAGCCCGGGTGTCCCATTGAGTACCCAGGGGTTGCAGGGAGGAGGGAAGGCAGGGAGCCCCAGACAGTTTGTGTACAGGAGAGTGGTGCAGAGCACACACTGTACCCTGCCTCCATCCACGGTCCCTCCTGGAGGGTGGGACACCCTGCACAGGACAGCAGCCCCTAACCCAGAGGGACCTGGGCTGACTTGGGCCCATGCTCTGTGGGGGCTGGGTTGATTTGAGGCCCCAACAGTCCCAGCTCAAAGACTAATGGAATCAGGCCCCCATAGCCCTGGCCAACCCTGGATTCTGGCCCCAGGCTGAGTGAGCCCTCTCAAAGCTGGATGTGGCCTCCTGGGCCCTGGGCATGCCCCACAGATACAGGTCGCTTATCTAGGGCAGCCCTGGGGATCCCGGGTCACACCAGTGTGGGGAGTGGAGGGGTAAGCCGGTGGGCCACACCCACACCCACACGATAAGGCAGGCTCCTCCAGGTGCTGGGGTCCAGAGGGCCCGAGGCCAGGGTCCAGCTGCCCTGCGGGGACCCAGCACAGGAGCCCATGAGCTGCAGGTCCAGGTCAGCTCTGCTGTCCTCAGAATCGTCACTCAGGCTGAAACCTCAGGACACACGCCCCCACCCGGATCAACACATGCTCCCAGGTGGGGAACTCCAGCACCAGCCCACCCCCCCGTTTGATTCTTGCCCCCACTTAAAGGACAGGAAGTTCTCCTTCCCCAGGGGAAGGCACGCACCCACGGCTCTGGGCCCGATTGCTGTAGAAAGTCAATAAAGTGATGTGGTGCGAAAATGCACAGCCAGCCCATTTCTGCGTCTCCCAGAACTCTTTGCATGGGGCATGGAGAGACCCCCAGACAGGAGGAGCGGCACCACCTAGGCCCCAACCAGCCCCTGCAGGGGCGCCGCCAGGCAAACACAGCTGACGTCCCCACGTGCCTTCCAGGGGAGGCCGGACCCACTGCTGGATATGGGAATGTGGCCAAGCCGGAACTTCCAGCTCAGCTGACCCTCCAGCTGAAAGTCCTGCACGAGTGAGCCCCGGCGTAGCCAGGAGAGCCCAGCTAGCCGCCCAGCGCCAGCACCAGAAATGATATTCTGCCAACGATTTTGGGGTTTTGGATGACCCAGCCAGAGGATCCGACACTGCACGGGATAGCTGCATGTGATAGACACACATGCACCTCAAAACCAACAAAAGTCAGAATCCCCCCAATGTTGTCAAACAGCAGCCAGATGGTTACATACACTACGCTGTGGTCCCCAATAGGATACATGGAAAACGCTATAAGCCATGACTGCAGAGGTGCTGGAGGCATGGAGATGTGCCTGCTGTGTTCCAACAAAGAGGGCAGAGGGGCAGGAAGCATCCTTCGGAGGGGGGCCCTCCTAGGAAAGGATACCAGGTCCCTGTGAAGGCTACGGAGAGTGAAATCTGTCCTCCTATCTTTCTGCTTCTGGTTTTCCTCCTAAATGCCATTTTCCTCAATCATTTTAGCAAGAATTTATTTTTTGTTTTTAAATTTCTTTTTATTGGAGTCCAATTTGTATGAATTCTTTCTTCAGCAAGTGTGTCATTCAGGAGAGAAAGAGAGATAAAGATTTTCCCAGACAGGCAACATATAAAGGAGTTCAGGACCACTTAACCAGTCCAGTAAGGAATTTTAAGAGGGACTCTTCTAGTGGGGGAAAAAAAGAGATCAAAAGCAACAAAGACTAGAAAGGCCCAGAGAACGTCACCAGAAAAACCAACTCTTCCGGTAACACAAATGCACAAAGTTCATATCTTTGAATAATCACTCTGAATGCTGATAGACTAAATGCTTCAATCAAAACATATAAGGTATCAGAGTGGCTTAAAAAGCAGTATCCGGGATGCCTGGGTGACTCAGGGGTTGAGCCTCTGCCTTTGACTCAGGGTGTGATCCTGGAGTCTGGGATCGAGTCCCATATTGGGCCCTGGTGGGGAGCCTGTTTCTCTCTCTGCTTAATTTTCTGCCTCTCTCTCTCTCTCTCTCTCTCTCTCACTCTCACTATCATAAATAATATTATTATTAAAAAACATCCATCTGTACGCTGCCTAAAGGATGCTCACCTTAGACCTATAGACACCACAGATTGAAAGTCAGGGGATGGAAAATCATATATCACGCTAATGGATATCAAAAGAAAGCTGGAGGACCCATACTTATATCAGACAAACGAGATTTGAAACCAAACCCTGGGGGACACATGGTGGCTCAGTGGTTGAGCATCTGCCTTCGGCTCAGGGTGTGATCCTGCGATCCCAGGATCGAGTCCCACATCAGCCTCCCTTTGGGGAGCCTGCCTCTCACTCTGCTATGTTCCTTCTTCTGCTTCTCTGTGTATCTCTCATGAATATATAAATAAGTAATTAAAATTTCAAAAAGAAAGAACAAATACTGTAAGAAGAAATGAAGAAGGGCAATATTTCATAATTAAAAAGACTCTCTATCAAGATCAAACAACTAAATATTTATGCTGCCAACATGGGAGTACCTAAATATAGAAACCACTGTTGGTGGGAATGTGAACTGGTGCAGCCACTCTGGAAAACTCTGTGGAGGTTCCACAATGAGATAAAAATAGACCTGTACAACGACCCAGAAATTGCACTGTTGGGGATTAACCTCAAAGATTCAGATGCAATGAAACGCCGGGACACCTGCACCCTGAGGTTTATTTATTTTTTTTTAATTTTTATTTATTTATGATAGTCACAGAGAGAGAGAGAGAGGCAGAGACACAGGCAGAGGGAGAAGCAGGCTCCATGCACCGGGAGCCTGATGTGGGATTCGATCCCGGGTCTCCAGGATCGCGCCCTGGGCCAAAGGCAGGCGCCAAACCGCTGCGCCACCCAGGGATCCCTCACCCTGAGGTTTATATTAGGAATGTCCACAATAGCCAAACTGTGGAAGGAGCCTCCCTGTCCATCAAAGTTGAATGGATAAAGAAGATGTGGTTTATATATACAATGGAATAATACTCAGTCATTAAAAATGACAGATACCCACCATTTGCTTCAACGTGAATGGAACTGGAAGGTATTATGCTGAGTGAAGTAAGTCAAACGGAGAAGGACAAACAGTGTATGTTCTCATTCATTTGTGGAATATAAATAATACTGAAAGAGAATATAAGGGAATGGAGAAGAATTGTATAGGAAATATCAGAAAGGGAGACAGAACATAAAGACTCCTAACTCTGCGAAATGAACTAGGGGTGCTGGGAGGGGAGGAGGGCAGAAGTGTGTGTGAATGGGTGATGGGCACTGAGAGGGAACTTGATGGGATGAGCACTGGGTGTTATTCGGAATGTTGGTCAATTCAACACCAATCAAAATAAATTTATTTAAAAAAAAAGATCCAACAACTAAATATTTATGCTGCAACATGGGAGTACCTAAATATAGAAACGAATTAACAACAAACGTACAGGAACTCACTGATAATAATACAATGACAGGGGATTTTAACACCCACTTATGACAATGGACCGATTGTCTATGCAGAAAATCAACAGGGGAACAATAGCCTTGACACACTGGACCACAGGGACTCAACAGATATAGTCTGAATATTTCTTCCTAAAGCAGAATACACATTCCTTTCAAGTGCACATGGGATATTCTCCAGAACAGATCATATCATGGGCCACAAATCAGCCCTCAACAGGTACAACAGGTACAAGAAGGTTGATATCACACACTGTACATTTTTGGAACTCGATGCTATGAAACTCGAAGTCGACAGTAAGAAAAAGAATTGGACAGACAAAAAACACGTGGAGATTATGATCATCCTACTAGAGAATGAATGGATCAACCAGGAAATTAAAGAGGAAATTTAAAACAAATGAAAATGAAAATATGTTTCTCCAAAACTCTGGAATGTAGCAAAGGCAGTCCTAAGAGGGAAGTACATAGCAATACAGGCCTACCTCAAGAAACAAGAAGTCTCCAATACACAACCTAACCCTACACCTAAAGGAACTGGAAAAGAAATAGCAAACAAAGCCTAAAGCCTACAGAAGAAGGGAAAAAATAAAGATGAGAGCAGAGATAAAAAATACAGAAACAACAAAACAGTAGAATGGAATAACGAAACTAAGAGCTGGATCTTCAAAATAATAAATAAAACGGATCAAGCCATAGCCAGCTTTATCAATGAGAAAAGAGAAAAGACCTATATAAATAAAATCACAAATGAGAGAGAGAGATCACAATCAACACCAGAAAAATAAGACAATTATAAGGGAATACTATGAAATTATATGCTAACAAACTGGGAGAACTGGAAGAAATGGACAAATCCCTAGAAATGTGCAAATGAGCAAACCTGAAATAGGAAGAAATAGAAAATGTGAACAGACCCATAACTAGCAAAAGAATTGAATCAGCAAGGAACCTGGGTACCTCAGTGGTTGAGCATCTGCTTTGGCTCAGGTCATGATCCCGGGGACCTGGGGGATCAAAGGTCCCCGCATGGAGCCTCATTTTCCCTCTGCCTATCCCTC